>NC_056747.1:967024091-967099091 GCF_019279795.1 Protopterus annectens
GTTCTCATCTGAATGTTGAGGCTTAAGGATAAATAATAGGGAAGAAATTCTGCAGAAGAGTCAACTATTTGTGAGGATCTCCTGATGTGTGTGGGAGGAAAAAAGCAAATCCGGTTTAATCAGAGACTGTGGAGAACTAAAATGTGTGTGTTGAAGGTAACAGATGGGTCCAGGACCTGATACTCTCTAGCAAGTGCTTAAATGATGTTTCTGTTGACTTAATATTAAGGTCTGATAATGGTAGACAGAAGTGGCCACAGGTCTGTGCTAATATTCTAACTCCACAAAAGTAGTGTGATGTCCCAAGGTTACCATCAATAGCCAGTTGCTGATGGACCAATGACCATGTTCATCAGTGGTCTCCTCTTGTTTGGAGAATCACAGGCAAGGAAAAATAAATAAATTAAGCAGTGAAGTAAAAGTAAAAGAGAAACAGTGTTAATAAAGTTATGCTATACTTTCATGAAATAATTTAGCAATAATCCACGACTGTGCGTAGGTATATCAGGATTACATGGTTAGTGTGGTTTATCATGAGGGTGAAGCCAGCTGTGGGTAAATCCTGATATGCTCAAAAACATGAGTGGATTTTTGCTTTTACACGATGACATTAGTTAAGAAAGAAATCACTCGCCTTTCTTGAATAATGTCTTTGTATTACAGCACTTCAGTCTTCTGTGGCCTTCCTTGTTTAATGATGTTACTATGCATGCATATGGTACTTGTGTTCCCACACTTACACAGTATATCAGTGCTGTGGAGAAGGAGCAGTGGGGAAAAGAGGATCCCCATTGCTGCTTTTTTCAATGTTTAAAACGTCAGGGTTTTACTAGAGACAGCTGTGACATACAAGGGAAATCAAGTATGTTTTTCTTTCTTTAGGTTTGCAGAAAATGCTTGATTTTTCTTGTATTTTGTTGTCCCTTAGCATATACCAATAGAAAGTCTGGTCACTTAATGTTACTTCAATGGCCGAACATTTTTCTGTTGGCATATGCTCGATTTACAATGGGTACGCTGGTTAGGCTGTCCGATCAGTGTACTCATTTTTGAATAGAATAAGCAGTCACTGTATAACAGTTCTTTTTGCATCTGTATTCAGTTAATGTTTACTGGTATGCAGTATTATGCAGTCTTATTCACTCATTACTATAGTGAAAATAGTTTGCTCCTCTTGGCTAGGCTGTTCCAAGCCATGAACTTCATTTCAGTTTACCATTCATAGTGCAGATCTTAAAGTAATGAAAATAAATATTCAACTGCATAAAAGTACCACTTGCTACAAACTCTATTGCATAATCCTTGTTTTTTTTCTTTTTACAGGTGTTTAAACATAAGTGTCTTGCATTTTCCTGTACTGTAGTTATACAATGACAGTGCAGGTAAAAAAAAATGTAATGAAAACTGTAAGGATCAGTACATCTGTAAACAAGATGTAATGTTTTTTCAGAATAAATTGAGGCAGGGCTGGCATACATGCTAACTCTCCAAGCACATTTTATAAATCTGCACACTGAGCCTAAAGTGCTCACAAACGCTTATCCAGAGCTGCCCGAGTGCTTACATAAATCTAGGTAAACACTGTGATAATACTAGAAAAGCTCTGTATTGTACTGCTGATATGTTTGGATAATTTGAGGATTCATAGTTGATCATGCATATCATAAGCAGATGCTGGATTTTCTGCATGCATTTTATAATTATATATACTGTAGATAACAAGGAATAAGTGTTGAGACGTTACAATGAAGATGTTCACTGAAGCTTAAATTCATGATATATTTAACCTAAAACTTAACTTGCAAAATTGTGATATTAGTTTTAATATGTGCTATAATATGAAAAAGTAGAAAAATCTGGAAAGGGTGTAGCTAAACATGCACAGTGAGCACAAATGAGTGCATTTTTTTCTATGCATCTGTTAGAAATACTATGACTCTTAGATCATTGAACTTTAAATGTGTTCAAAATGAGTTTTGCAAAAGGAACATTCCTCTAAGAATGGCATTTTTATGATTGCAGTGAACAACAACTGAATCTGAAGTATACAGTTCTTAAGTCTACTTGGGCAACATTAGGACCGATGCGTACATTTTTAAATATTAGGTGGTAGCACAACAATATGAGGTCTGAGTACAAAAGAGAAATTTCTGGTTACATCCCCGAACCATGCACACTTTTATCAGCACTGCGTTAATGGTACTCTGAATTTTACTCACGCTGCAGTATGCATGTAAAAGCAACAAGTTCAGATTACGTACCAAACAATTGTGAGTATCAGTGTAGGACAGGAAACTAACTCGGATCGATGTGCACAGATCAGAATTTAGTTCGTGTAACACATAGCATCCATCCATTAACTTATGGTATGTTAATGTTTTGTGACCTAATAATTCTACTACCTGATACAGCCACTTAGCCAAACTTCATCCTTGAAAGGCAGAGAAGAGGCACAACATAGCTCTCAGATTTGAACACTGTATCCAGATAGGTTTTCACATACAGTGAGGAGATGGGAGAGCACATGAAAGGAAAAGGATAAATGTGTAGATTTACACAGCGGGTGATAAAACTTACTATGTAATAGTCTAAATGTAAGCTTAATAATTATGGGGCGTCATCAGAAGTAACACTGAAAAGGGAATCAAGATGGAAGTGCATAAGAGAAAACAGGTGAACTCTGAGAGCATAGAATATTTACAATAAATAAACATTCAAACTTTAAACTAGAAAACAGAAACAGCACCAGTGAGGTCTGGATGATAATTGAATGTCCAACGGCAAAACAACAGGCAGTGGAATGACTGTTGTAAAAGGGCATTTCAATACATAGGCGCATAATATTCCACCCTAATATATGCAGATGTGAGTACAGCATTTTGGAGTGTTTGATTTTACTGCTGGCACTTTGGTTTTGTTTTCTTTGTGTGCTCTCCTGTCTTTTTCAAGATGTGGAGAACACCTTCTGTTATTTTATTTTATTTATTTTACTAAGAAAGAATTTCCTAGTCTAGGGGACTGACTGTTGCAACAACTAATCACAATACATAGGGTACTTTATATTCCTCCCTTGTATGAGTGGACATGAGAAAAGGTCTACATGAAGACACAAAGATGCACTTTGTGTGTCATTGTGTGATTATTGTAATGACTTTAGTGCAGGAAAAGGAAACATCAAGAAAAAGACTTGTCCATTTTATATTTAGTATTTTGGTACGAAGTTTAGCATTTGGAAATTGTTTTGTTAAAACCAAAATATAGTTAGGGAATAGTATTACTTGCTTTCTCTGTAAGCCATAGTGGTGCAGCGGTGGCATTGTTGCCTCACAGCAAGAGGTTCTCCCATTCGATTCTCGGCTGGAGCGCCTTCTGTGTAGAGTCTGCATGTCCTCCCTGCAGTCGAGTGGCGTTCGAAAGACATGCATGAATAGGCGTGCCATCTTTGAAGGTTGGGCGTCGGGCTGACACCTCGGCACCATAAAAATTGACTGCCAATCATTAGTGGACCGGAGTTCTGCTGTGGCGGCCCCTAATCTGGAAAAGCCAAAAGAAAAACAACATTACTTGTTCTCTCTCTCTACCCTTTAAAGTTCTATGAGAAAATATTAATTTTGGTTGTGGTTCTCACAGTTGAACGTGAACTGCTGATTATGTGCATTACTTACATTGTTTTATTGTTTTACTATTGATAATTATTTATTTTATGTTATTTATTTATTTATTTATTTAACATTTGTTTACTAGGGAAGTCCAACTGGGTTAGGTTTCCATTTTCAGTGGAGGCTTGGGGAGAAAAGCTCCACATACATACCAGTACACAGTATAACAGCACAGAATTATACAGATCATAATAACACAAACTATACAATAGAATACTATGCAATAATGTTTGTCAAGTAACATACAATAATTTGCTGAACATTAGAATAGAAGGTGGGAAGAAAGAGTTTGAGGGTGGGTGAGGGTGGGAAATGACAAGTATGTTCAGCCAGGTGAGGAGCAGGAGCATAGCCAGTTGTCATTTAGATGGAGCTTTAGTAGGTTTTTGAAGTGTGCTGCCTAAACATTTACAGTTCCGTTAAGGAACTAAAACGGACAAAATTATAACACAGGTTTTCATTTTTACTAACAGTGGACAATCTTAATAGCTATGCATTAGATTGTTTGCTGAAATACAAATTTTTAAAGGGATATTTGGGATATGAAGTATACATAAGGTACACAGATGAATGAATGGTCTTATATGTGAATTGTAGGAGAACAGAGGAACTGAAGAATATTTTGGAAGGTAAATTGCTAGACTGTCTATCAGGATGTAACCATAAAAATGGAAATGCTCTGAAACCAATAAATGATTTTGTAAAGGATTGGGTCAATGACATTTCAGATTTTTATTTTTAATACGGTTCAGGAGAATACAGGTATTGTCCCAATATGAATAATGGAGTCAGTGATACAGAAAATGTAAATGAAGCTAAATGTGCATGTGGGGAACTGAATGCTATGAGTGTTAGTGATAACTCCAATGTTAATTTAAATAATTCAATTAGCACTGACACAACTAATTCAGATAGTTTAGTAGAGATAAATAATTGTGATATAAAAGTTTGTCCAAAATAATAATAGTAATAATAATAATAATAATAATAATAATCATAATAATAGATTATCCTCCAAAAAGAAAAAAAGGTGGTTGTAGAAAAGATTAGAAAGGTAAGAAGCATAACGTCACAAATGTGGAAAGAAAGAAGTTATGTACTTACCATAACATTCCATCTGTGTTGTCCATTTTCATTCTTCCTCAACTGATGTGTTCAGATCTGATCAATCGAATCCAACTTGGCCTTTACAAAAGTTCGTGGCAACGTAGAACTCTCGAGCTTCTCCTTCACCCAGAATGCACCAACGCCAATGACCTCAGATCTTGTTCGCTGCTATAGTATAAAAGTAATTATTCTTATATACAGGCTCATACAAGTAATAATAGAAAAAGGTCTAGACAAGGCTATATCTGGAGCTTCATTTTGGTTGGAATATATGACACTTTTATATGTATATCCATTCTCTCTTCCAGAAAAACACATAAGGATGGAGATTGGTGGCTGAGGAGTTGAGGAAGAATTAAAATGGATGACACGGATGGAACGTTATGGTAAATAAATAACTTCTTTATTTGATGTTGTCAATTTTCATTCTGTCCACTACTGATGGGACAGAGTCCCCAGCTACTTAAATCCCAGGGTGAACAAACGGAAGGATATTCCTAAGCACCACTGAGCCAAATCATGCTCTATTTCTTGATATCAAATCCAGTTGGTAATGAGTGATAAAGGTATTGGGGGAAGCCCAAGTTGCTGCAGCACATATTTCATCCATGGAAGCTCTTGAATGAAAAAAGAGAGGAAGTTGCTACAGACCTGGTTGAATGAGCACATATCTGTCTTGGTAAAGGGATATCCATTTTTTGTAAAGAAAAGTGATGCAGCCTGCAAACTATCTGGCTAGGGTGACTTTGGACACTGGCTTACCCAGTTTCACATCCACAAATGAAACAAATAACTGATTCATAGACTGATGTCCTTTGTTCTATGTAAATAGAAGTGTAGTTGCCTATGAACATCCAATAAATGTAATAAGTGTTCACCTTTGTTCGAATAATTTGAAAAGAAAAAAAGGTAAATTGATGGACTGATTAATATGGGACTCTGATACTATTTGGGCCAAAAAAAGATGCATTAGTTTGTAGTGTAACCCTGTCTTTATGAAAAAGTAGATATGGGGGCTTCAAAGACAAGGCCTGAATTTCTGAAATTCATCTGGCAGAAGTAATGGCCAACAATAATAAAGTTTTCCAAGAAATTTCAGACTACAGTCATGTGCGGGTTCAAAGGGTGAATGGATCAAGTCTTGCAGTACCAGATTAAAATCCATGGAGGGGTAGGATCTTTAAATGGAGGCTTTAAAAGGAGTGTGCCTCACAAAAAGGTTTTACAAAGTTTATGAGAAGCGAGTGAAGAACCATCAAATCCACTACAGAAATTAGAAACTGCTGTCAACTGAAATTTAACTGTTGAAGCACTGGCTCCTTGATTAAACCATATCATCAAGAGGTCAAGATTGCTATGAACTGGAGCAGAAATGGGGTCAGTATGATTCTGAACAGCCCAGTGTATGAATCTCTTCCATTTTCTGGCATAAAATTTCCTTGTAGATGGTTTAGGGGCAGATAACAAAATGTGTCAAACAGGGGATGACAGCATAGGTTTTCTGGCTGTTACTGGAAATGGAGAAACCAAGCCATCATGATGAGATTGGAAAGGTTTGGATGAATCATGGCTGATAGGTAAGACAGCAGATCTGGAGCTGATACTAGAATCCAGGGTTGATTAGTTAAATGAGGCCATAGGAAGGAAAACCAAATCTGTTGAGGCCAATAAGGTACAATGAGGATGACTTTGCACTTCAACCTGGCAGCTCTCTGTAGGAACTTTGGAATCAAAGGAATTGGGAGGATAAGCATAAAGTAGACCCGGGGGGGGGGCATTCATGGAGAACAGCATCCCTCAGTGACTCCCCCATAGGAGGATTAGGGCAAACTAGCTGCTGCACTTGTTGTTCAGGGGAGGTGCAAAGAGATCTCAGCAAGACTGGCCCCATTGTTTTAAAATCAATTCCACTACATTTTTGTTGAGGGGCCACTCATGAGGTAGTAGGATGTACCTGCTCAGTTTGTCCACAAGTATGTTGGACTTCCCTGGAATATGCGTTGCTAAAAGAAAGCGGTTGGAAGAGATTGCCCATTCATGGAGAACAGCATCTCTCAGTGACTCCCCCATAGGAGGATTAGGGCAAACTAGCTGCTGCACTTGTTGTTCAGGGGAGGTGCAAAGAGATCTCAGCAAGACTGGCCCCATTGTTTTAAAATCAATTCCACTACATTTTTGTTGAGGGGCCACTCATGAGGTAGTAGGATGTACCTGCTCAGTTTGTCCACAAGTATGTTGGACTTCCCTGGAATATGCATTGCTAAAAGAAAGCGGTTGGAAGAGATTGCCCATTGCCAAATCCTGAGCATTTCTTGACACAAGAAGTAAGATCTGGCTCCCCGTTGTTTGTTGATGTACCAAACCACTAACATGTTGTCTGTTTGAACTGCAATCATTGCTGAAGGAAAAACACTCTGAAAGGCTTGCAAACCTAGAAGCACTGCTCTCAGCTCTAGGACATTGGTATGTAAATTTGCCTCTTTGGGGGACCACATGCCTTGGACTGTCTTTCCCAGGTAATGCCCCACCCCCTACCCCAGCTGGGAAGCATCCATGGCACAACATCCTTGGGATGAGGTGGGACAAATAAACATCCTTGTAGAACCTCTTCTGACTGAATCCACCACAGTAGATCCCTTTTGCATACATTGGTGATTCGTATTGGAGTAGATGAAAGAAGATGAAGTGTTGACCACTGCGTGGCCAGCATCTATTGAAGAATTCTCATGTGATATCTGACTAAGGGTAGTAATGTTACTGCTGCCACCATTGATCCAAAAGTCTGAACGACCAAGCGGGCTGGGATTCTGGTACTGAAAACTATCTTTCTTGCTTACAATCTTATTGTTTGAACTCTGGAGAGGGAAGTGAGACTGTAGTTGATTTTGTATTTGATTGTTTGCCTGATGAAGATTTTTATAAAAAGACAAAAGCACTCATCATTTTATATATAAATAAAATGATTTGGTGTGATCTAAAATCTAATAGTAGTGATTCTTGAAGGATTTAAGGGATTTTTTCCATCAAGTACAACTTTGGTGCCCACATTTCCAGCTTTCAGTGAGCCGTTTGTTCCAAGTTTGTTTTCATGACTTAAAACAGATGTTAACAGCTAATATATATGTAATGACAAAATATTAGATATCTTCTTAACTAACCAAAGTGGACTTGTTTCTAATGTTAATGCTGGTCCACCTTTGGGAGTACCCAAGTATAATTCTGTAAGTTTATTTTTGGAAATAGGAATACATTTACTTAAATTAAAAAATATATATATAATGTGGAAAAATTAATTATAAGGAGATCAAGGAAGAAATGCTAAAGATTACATGGAGGGATGTGAAGATGAAGGGAAAACTTCACAATGACTATTCAATTTTGAAAGGATTTTTTAAGTGAGGGGATAGAATTAACAGCTATGAATACAGCTCAGAAAGACAACAAAGTAACTTATTAATGGAGTAATGCATTATCAAAGCTTTATAGGAAATAAAAGAGAGTATTTAAGCTATATAGGAAGTACCCCTCAATGTTATATGAAATAAAATTGAATAATACTGGAAAGGTATTGAAATTAACATTAGGAAGGAATGAATTAAATATAAGAGAAGAATGGCATTGGATATCAGTAATAAAAAAGTTATACTACAGGTAAATTAACTCATTCAGAAAAGTTAAAAGTACAATTATGTCCCTAGAACTTAATGAGAGCAACATAATAGAATTAGATGAGATGGCAAATTAATTTAACAAGTATTTTGCAACAGTAGACATGGGTAACATACATTTTATTGACTATTTACATGCATTCAATACACTTGACTATGCATGTCCAGTAATTTCTGAGGACTTGATAGTTAAATCATTTAAGAAATTAAAAAAAATTACTTTGATGGGACTGGATAATATCCTGCCCATTATGGTCATAAAGTTCAATAAAGAGTTAATTCCCATATTAGATGGGATGTTTAATTTTATATACTGGGGTAATATTTGATATCTTCCAAGACTGTGGAAGATATCAAATATTACCCAAATATATAAAAATTGTAGTCATAAGGACTGAACAACTAAAGGCCAGTTAGTCTAACTTCAATTACTGGCAAATGCTACAAACAATTTTACTAAAACACATGGAATTTGATAGAAAGAACTATTGCAACAGACTTGGGACTACGAGTTTTAGTTATACTTTTGGATTTGACTAAAGTTTTTGATGTATTACCTCACTACAGAATATATTGCATTCTAGTCAAGGGCAATCATAATCCAAGTTTAATAACAGGACTACAGACTGGCTATTAGGTACATCACAGTCAGTGGTTATTAATGGGTATTGTTCAAATTCAATCCCAGTATTAAGAGTAGCCCCACAGAGTTTTGTGTTGGGAACATTGTTGTTTAATATTGTTTTTTTTTTCTACATTCCCAAAGAATACAATGAAGTTGGTGTAACAAAGATTGCAAGCTGGGCAGCAAATTAACTGATAGTAAGGACTATGACTCTATTAATGGTTGCTTGGCAAAACTGGACATTGAGTTTTGGTATTAATTTTAGTATTAAGAAAAGTAATGCTCTGTATTTTGGAAAGCATATACCAAGACAATTATTACCATTACAAGATCTGGAATAAAATGAAGTAAAAATATACAGATCTAGGTTTGTTAATTACTCCAACTTTTTTTCACACGTTAATTTAGTTGGTTCTAAGGCCATGAAGCAGTTAGGTATATTATTGAGAAACATTACATTAAGAGAAGTACAGTATTTAATACATTTATATAAAACTTTCTTTAAACCTATTTTTGGAATACAATATTTATCATTTATAATGTTGAATAATTGAATGGGTTGGAATCTGTATAAAGAAGGTTTACAAAGCATATTTTGTCATTATCAAATACGAGTTACTTTGATAGCTGTAAAAACTGGGTCTGTTAACTATTTTTTACCATTATTTCAGAGGTAAATTGATACTGGCTTACAAAACAATCCATAATAATATGCTATCAGCTTTGTTGGGGTACTGCAATGTGCACATAGAGGTGTACAAATGTAAATTGTTCCTTAAGATTACAAAATGTAGAACATGATTAAGGGGATCATTTGTAGCACAAAGAATCCCAATATAATGGAATAAATTGCCACTACATACATGTAGTTCACCATCAATTAATGTATTCTGGGAAAATATTGATAAATGGTTGGGAGATTGGGTTTACATTCCAACCTTCCAGGAATCAGTGTTCCTCAATAGCCTTAGGGAGTGAACACTGTGTAATGAACATAAGTACACACTGGCCCTCCATACAACCAATTCCAACATATCAAATCCTCACCAGAATTCCACAGAAATGGAACACTGGTAACAATAAACCAAGTTTCTAGTCACTGAAAACTCAATGGCTAATTAGAGCATGTCAAGTTCTTCACTAAATTACTGGTACAAATAACAAAAGTACTTGCTTCTGGCTGCTAGTATTCTAAATGGCAAGTTCTTACCAAATTTCTTAGAATGCTAGTAACAAAGAAATAGAACTGCTGGATGTTGTTTCTAATGGATGACAATCCAAAGGCTAGTTTTAGCATATCAAGTTTGTCACTATAGTGTTGACAACAAGAAACAAAAATACTAGCTACTGGCTGCTGTTGCTGTTCTAAACACCAAGTTCTTCATCAGATTCCTCACAGTAACAAAATGCTGGCAACAAAGAAATGGAACTGCTGGCTGGTAGTTGGCAGCATACCAAATGGGTTATTCCAGCCTATCCAGCATTTTTTAACCAAATTCCTCATAAAAAATAAACAAATAAATAAACAAAAATACATCAGTGACCAGCCAGAATAAAGTCCTAATCATGTCACCAGTTTTTTCTTATATTTTTGCCATGTATCTTGTAAACCTTTTGATTTTCTGTTAAATTACTGAGGATTACAGCCAGCCAATAATGTCAGATATTAAAGTTTCACAGTTGCTATTGTTCAGAAAATGCATGCTAATACAAAACCTCTTTTTCTAGTAAGTTTTAAAGTAAATTATAGTATTATTTAAAAACGTACCTGCTTTTGGGCCTTCTACTTTACACTGCAGTACATAACAAAAGGAGACAATAAGCCTGCCTAGTCCACCCTTTAAGAACATTTTACATCCGACTGACTTCCAACCCTAGTTTCTCCCTATCCTTTACCTCTTATGTCCATTACCCTTTGAATGCCTTTCTGGTTTTGCTGTTCCATTCATTCGAGCAGTTCATTTCTTGGGTCTATAACCCTCTTTGTGAATTAGTACCACAGCTGTAGCAGCACAATTTAATACCCCAGCCAACACAAGCATTTGTCTCTCCCACTGTCCATAACAGCCTGTGAACTGTATACCATGTTTTTATAGGCAGCAATGAATTATCATGAGGCAACCTAATAATTTGTTGCTTCCTTTAAAAGTAAATACCATTTTGATATTTGATAGGCTGTCATTACTGCGATACTGACTGTGGTAAGGATAGTTTGTAAACTATCAACATGTTCGGTGCCACCATTCCTATAGCCCTGTGAAGGAATTTCTAAGATCTAGGGAAAGTGGATCCTTACAATCTGCTGCCTGTGCTTCCTGCTTCTTCCTCAGTCCTTCCTGTTCCAATAACCCTTTTGCATTTTCCTAAGATATCTGCTAGTCCAGTATCATATCATTACTGGTGTGCACATCTCAGTAGCAGACTGTTGTCCATTTAGGCATTTTCATCCCCTCCTACAGTTACTCTCCCATACACACACAAGTACACATTCAAACACATCCATATGCACACCATAGTCCCTGTACCTGTCCACCAGACTTGTGTTCCCTCCTGTAGGTCTCCCCATCCACCCCCTGATCACCATAGTAGTTTATGTTCTGTTATGACACATGTATAATCCCTGGTGTCTAGTCTTCCACCCACCACTGCTCCCCATAGTGGTGCCCGTGCCATTAAGGCACTTACATTGAATTTATCCCTGGTATTTGGTGTTCTCCCATCCCCTGATCCCTGTACTGATGGCATTTAGAGTGATCCCTTCTATTTAGTGTTTCCCCCACCCCCAATTCCTGTACTGCTGTTGGTACTGTCATGTCACTTACATTTAGAGTAATCCCTGGTACTACGTGTTTTCCCCACTCCCTGATCCCTATACTGATGCCAGTGCCATAAAGGTACTTAGGTTTAATGAATCTCTGGTGTTCAGTATTTCCCTGTTACCCATGATCCCTATAATGATGGTGGTGCCATTAAGGTGCTTGCATTGAATGTATCCTTGGTTTCTAGTGTTCTCCCACTCATGATCCCTATACTGATAGATACCAGTGCCATTAAGGCACGTACATTGAATATATTCCTGTTTTTTAGTGTTCTCCCATACTGCAGAAAATAAGCACTAAGGAATTTCAAGTTGAGAGACTTATACCAAGGGTCCTCCAAGCTTGAATCACAAAGGCGATACTAACTTAAAAAATAACCATACATAGATTGAATTCCAGCTGATGAACTCAATCTAGCCAGACAAGCTTCCAAGTCAATTTAAGAGAATAAACCCAGTCCTCGATCAACAATCTCATATTTTCCTACTTCAAAAGTTGAATAAAACCACTAAAGTCTTCCTTTTGGTTTTCAAAAGCTTTATTTTTGAAGAATGTCGAACATAGGTAGATAAGCGTTGTAGCAAAAATCTCTCATCATTTTATTTAATTTGTCTTGTAACAACTACTCCACAGACAGTTGGGGTATTTATCAGCACATTAGACTGTGGTGGTGGTGCTGCGGTAGCATTGTCGCCTCACAGTTAGATGTTGCCCGTTCGATTCTTAGTTAGAGCGTCTTCTGTGTGGCGACATGCATGAATGGGCATTTCTTCATAGAAGGTTATGCATTAAGCCCAGCAAGCCAGCACGTAAAACTCTACTGCCAATCATTAGCGGACTGGAGTTCCGCTGTGGCGACCCCTAACCGTGAAAAGCCGAAAGACACAAACAAACAACATCAGCACATTAGGAATATGTAAAAATGGATATAAAAACTCTATTTTCATTGGTCGAAAGAGTTACATTCATTTATGCAGATACAGATACAAACTCTCTATTTTCATTGGTTAAAAGTGTTACATTCATTTTGCATAGAGATGGACCAATGGGAGGAGACTGGCCACTTTATAACCAGTGCTTTCGCAAGTAAGTTTCGTCAGACCTACCTATTAATCAAATGTGCAGGCAAACTAATACTCAGTTGAAAAGTATTTAAATCGAGGTTTATAAATTATGACCAAACTTATATTAACGTATATTAACATTAACCCAGGGAACATTATCCAGGGTTGAATAATAGGACCGGACTCTTTGGTGCCAGAATCTTAAACATCTTAAAAAATCTTAAAAAATTATTAAACAGGTGTCGTGCCTTCTCATCCCTTAAATGCTTTACCCGGTAGATGACCAGAGGATGTTCAGTGGAGGCCACTTGAATAACCATATCTCAATTTGGGTAATGCTATTGCTACTGCAGAGCATGTCAATATACTCCAGCAACTTATGCAAATGAGGTAAAAACCCAAGGGAGTAAATGCAAGATTCTGGCACCAAATAGTCCAGTCCTATTATTTAACCCTGGATAACATTCCCTGCACATTTGATTAATATCATGTCAGTCATCCTGCTAGACAGGGGTCCAGAGAAGTAAATATTGCGGGAAGAAATATCCAAGGAATTGTTATGGCTAGGCTTGTATAAGCCCTAGGGTCGATAGCCTAGTACCAACCTATGAACCTATGAATAGGTAGATCTGATGAAGCTTACTTGTGAAAGTGCTGGTTATAACGCAGCCACTCTCCTCCCATAGGTTCATCTTCATACAAAATGAATGTAGCACTGTTAACCAATGAGAATTGAGAGTTTGTATCTGTATCTGCATAAATGAATGTAGCTCTGTCAATCAATGAAAACAGAGATTTTATATCCATGTTTACATATTCCTAATGTGCTGATGCTGTACAAAGTATAAATACCCCCACTGTCTGTGGAGTAGTTGCAAACACAAAAAGAAAGAATTCCCACTGTGTGATACCTTAAACCTCTTGATTCAGAGGCAACATGGGATATATGTAAATTACTCTTTAAGGATATCAGTGTTTTTCCTGTGTGACCTTTTTACAAGACAACTGAAATAAAATGAAGAGAGATTTTTGCCACAGCGCTCACCTACCTATGTTGGACGTTCTTCAAAAATAAAGCTTTTAAAAACCAAAAGGAAGACTTTAGTGGTTTTATTCAATTTTTGAAATAGGAATATATGAGATTGTAGATTGAGGACTGGGTTTATTCTCTTAAATTGTTCTTGCATCCTAATTCCTCTACTGGTAGCAGTGCCATTAAGGCACTTACGTTGAATGTTTCCTTGGTTTCTAATGTTCCCCCACCCATGATCCCAATATTGATGCCGGTGACATTAATGCACTTATGTTAAATGTTTCTTTGGTTTTTAGTGTTTTCCAACCCATGATCTCTATACTAATGCCAGAGCCATTAAGGCACGACTATATCCCTGTTTTTTAGTGTTCTCCCATCCCCTGATTCCTCTACTGATATCAGTGGCATTAAGCCACTTAGGTTGACTGTACCCCTGGTGCCTAGTGCCCCCCCCATCCCCTGATCCCCATAACTTAGCAGTGGTTTAGCAGTGGTAGGTAGTTGAATACAACCTTTTGGCTGTGTTCAGTACAGCAATATGGTGGGTATGGAAGTGCTGATCTATGCAACTTAGTGATTTCCTAACTTGCTTGATAAGTGGATGGCTTCCTGAAGTGATTCTGAGGTGGAGAGAGAGAGAGAGAGAGAGAGAGAGACAGAGAGAGATAGCACATGGCTAATTAGCATATGCCTCTCCCCTGGACTGCCTTATGAGCATTCAGTAAGGCCACAGGGCCAGCCCTACATGGTGTTGCAGGTCTATGTACTAGAACACCATACAACACAGTGTTAGCGTGGTTGCTGACTAGCGAAGGGGTACTGCAATATGCAGACATGGACACATTGTGGTACATTCCTGAATCCCCTCCAGTGATTAAAGTAAAAGAAATAACAGTAAACTTAAAGAAAAAATTAGGACTAGATATAGTTCTGATTGCTGTATTCAAAAAAAAAAAAATGGCCAAAATAATTGACATAAAAGGTACGTACTTATAAATGGAGTTAGTGCTACATATGTACTTACTTATGAGAAGATTACTGATTATTTCCTTGACTATTACTCCTGAAAAGCATTCTTTATTATTTAAGGGGTACTTTTTAGGGATTGCAAAACCATTACTTACTAACATACTTTTACAGTTTTATTTTCTTACCCAGCTCTTTATCTACAACAGCATTTGTGTTTTACTTCTACCGGCTTCCATGTTGCTCTCTGCTGTATGATGATTGTATTTAATTTATTTATTTATCCTTTGTTGACCAGATTAGTCCCACTAGTCTATAGGCCTCTTTTCAGGGGAGCCCTGGGGTGCTATATCCACTACTGGGGGAAATGTGGCAACGGCATCAGGGATTTTCCTCTAAACATTTTGAAAGGAGCTGTGAGATCTTTTATATTCACATGAGCTACCACCAAATTCAGGCAGATGGAACTTGGGTTTAATGTCTCATATGAAGAATGACACACTCAGGAGTGCAATATACCTGTTATGTTGCACTACAATGCCAGCACTCCATATACCTGGTGTGAGAACAGAGCTTACAGCCTTCTGCCCCAAAGACAAGCATGCTACCTGTTGTGCCATTGACACATTTTTAATTTGCCAAAGTTCTGTTCATGAATATATGTCAATGCCAAATAAGATTTTTTTTTTAATGTGACAAGGAACAATGAACTAAGGTCACATTGTTACCTGTCCTCACCTAGACATGCCTTCCTTATCCTATGGATCAACAACTCTGTCCCTTCATAGTAGAATATGTCTCATTAGTTGCAAGCAAAAAAAAAAAAACATTTTCTGTATTCCAGTCCCTTTTTGTATCTGCTATGCTAATCTTCTATATCACTTTTAAGTTTTATAGGAAGAAAATTTACAATGTGCAAGGCACTTTGCATAAATATAGGTATTTGCAAGAGTCTGCTTCCTGTTACCCTTCCAAAAACAGACAGACACACCAGTTTTACAGCTAGCTGACCTAGCCAGTCTGTCATTACTGTTCTCACCTTCATCTGCCTGGTACACAGAAGCTTCCTGCATCCATAACAGACTTCATCAACAAATAATTAAGCTGCCTGTCAGTGAAAGTTATTTTTATTCTCTTTTCTAATATATGAAGCACTGCATATGTATACTGTTATTGTCCTCTTTACTTTCTGCTTTTATTGTTTCTGCACAAGTCATGGAAGAAAACAATTCCCACATTGTGGTTTCAAAAAGAATTAGATTCAATAGTGCCTTGAAGACCTACTTTGAATTCGTACAGACATACTGACCACTTATTTGTCTCATCTCGGTATGGAACCTCTAGCCCCTGAACATTAATCATTCATGCCCTCACTTGGTTTTCTGCTTCGATATTTGCTGCATACCATTGTGAAATAAACTGCAAATAGAATACTTGAAAGTAAATGTGAACAAAATGTCTTTTTATACCAGTTTAGCAAAAATCATTTGGTAAAATTGCTATGTGATTGGTGAGCTAATAGTCATATAGTCTATGTTACAGAAATATGTTACATATAATTCCGTATGTATTAAATTAAGTAGTGCCTTTCACAAATAATTCATACAGACTTTGCATGTGAATTTGAGAAGAGAATGCTATTTCTGCAAATATTATAAAAAAACTCAATGACACAAAAGTGAAGTTACCTCAAATGTCACTTACAGCTACCTTAAACACATGTTGGTATAGTGTTCCCTAGTGGTAGATCAGTTGACAGTCAATAAAAAGAAACATAAAACTACTAATGAATAAAAACACGATGCAGGCAGTTTTCCTATGGAAGCCAAAGCCCAAACCATCAGATAATGCACTACTGGTTTCTGATTAGAACGAAGTTCAACAGCAGTATCAAAAGACCTCACTTAAAAATTGCTGCTGTCTGCAGTATCCATGCCCTGGAAGAGGTTCAAGGAGCATTTTACTTAAGTGTAGTCATTTAATTGGTTCTACAATAGTACATTGATTTATTTTCTGACAATATGACATGAAACATATTGAACATGAGACAATCATATGTTTTTAAAATAACCTCTAGTTAAAAGAACTAAAGTTTTCCCCAAAACAAATATTGCCATCATTATATTTTAATATTTAGACATACCTTTTTGCACCTAAGATTGTTATATTTTCCTTTTAGAAATTAAGAGGAACTGAAAGAAGGGGAATGTATGGTGCAGGTTTTTTTTATATACTTTGTGTTATTGGGAGGTATAGTCTGAAAGGCTGTACAGGGAAATCTGTACCATGCATACCCTTTCCTGCTGTAAAAATGAGATCTGGATTTGTTTTATATTATAAAGTTAAATGACATGTTTAGGTAATTTTTCAATTATAAAAAGCACACTTCTGCCTATATTACATACACATTACATATTCCATTCATAAGACTTTCTAGAGAAATTGGTACTTTTTATGTCAGAATTCTCAAAATTTGTAAAAAAATGTTTCGGATGCTTTTGCCAAACTGGATATAAAGTCTACTTAAAGCAATATATTCTTTACCACAACTAGGAGATAGCCGTCATTTACATGTTTGTGGGGGAGGGCACAGAAGGACACTGAGAAGATGTAGATACCAATGTCAGTCACCAAGAGGCAGGGTTAGGGCTACATCGAAAAAGACCTTAACATATGCCAGAATTACAGCCTACATGATCAGCTCTCACCTTAAGTCGAATGAATGGGGCTATTAATTGCAGATGTCTGATCATCAGCAAGGATGCAAGAGGATAAAAAGAATTAAGAACACAATTCAGTCTCTGTTCCATGTTTTCACATACTTACCCTATGAATTACAGTGATGCAATTATTTAAACTCCTAAAGGTGAGATTTCACATCTACAAAACTAATATTTTTGAAGAATTGTGTAAAATCTGTGGCATATCTCAAGAGGTGAGGTTCTGTAATATTGTTGTGATAAATGTGCCAAATTAATTAAAACATAGCTTAAAGGGATTTATTAATGCAGGTTGCAGAGTGTTTTTCAATTGCAAGGAGCATCAGCATTGCTGTTAGAGGAGGCAATTTATAACCCATCATTTCTGGCAGCTAAATGAGGGACAAGAAAGGGGGGGGGGTGAATATAAAGCATGAGATTTACTAATCTTCTAAAGCATTGCTGACACAACATTGTGGCTATTTCTTACTACCCAAAAGATAATCTAGTGACTTCTTAAACATAGATATAAATGCAATTATTTAACTGAGAGTTGTAGCTTTTCTACAAGCTAGGTAGTATATAACATGTTCGATATATTCTAGACACAGTGTTCAAAAAGAACCAGATTCAACAGTGACCCAAAGAGCTAGATTGTTTATATTACCCCAACACAAATTTCCTAATTTTACAAATAACTGACTTTACACTCACACAAACAGCTCTCCTATGTGAATGCAACAACCCGCAAATGTGGAGTGTTATGGAATAAGGTTCTTATTTTAAAATGTTATTGTTCTTTTACATGTTATTGATCATTATTTGTATTTTTCATGGATGCAACAAGTCTACAGCAACCTCAAAAAATGCCCACAGCAACTTTATTTGATAAAATATGGCTCCAAATCTCTGAACAAGTTTTGACGGTGACACAGAAGTCACAGAACTAATCTGCAACTTGTATGGTGGAAGATCCGATTGGGAAGGTTGGGAGGGAATGAACACTACGAACTTAACCTGAATGACAGAAAATATCTTATTCCTTTGTTATGATGGCACCCAGTGGGGGGCTGGGTTTTGTATCAAGCACAACACAAGGACAAGAGTGTTCACATTCACCACCCAGCATGTACTGTAGCTGAACTGAGGATGCACAGAAGTATGCATTTCCAATGGCCAATCACTCTAAGGATATGAACTCTTCAGGCTACTACCATGGTGCATGTTTTTCTACACACTGGGGGTAATTGTGAGGTATAGTCTGAAAGGGTGTGCAGCTTAGAATGGCATCATCTTGCCATGGCCTATTACATCTTTCAATTAGAATGCTCTTCTCAAATGTAGCAAGATGGTTTCAAGCAATTTCAAACCATGTGTTTATCTTGTAGAAGCCCTGCCCTTAATTAACTGATGCTGCTTTACTACCACTAGAAACTGTATCATAATATATGTGTATAGAAAGTTTGCTGTGATACTCAATAGCAACATGACTTAAAGATGTCACACTCCATTCAACAATAACCTGTTCATTTTGTAGACCACTTATTATAGCTAGGGTTCCTGTGGTAGGAAGCTAAGGAAGGCTGACCAGACTTCCCTAGCCCGATCAACAGATCCTAGCTCAATCTTCAGTATTCCAAGATGTTTCCCGGGATGATGAGAGAGATAATCTGTCCAACATATTCTGAAACCATCCAGGGCCTCTTCCACAGTATCTTCTCAGACTCCACAGAAGAACATTCTCAGTAGAAGCATAAGTAACCTTGTCTTACTACTCTCAACCTGAAGGGGCAGCTTCTGTACTCCAATGTCCTTCCAAGTTGCTCCACTTTTCAATCATTCATGGAGGGTGAACCCAGCAGTCTTGTGAAGAAACCTTGGTACCACCGTTTGTATCTGTGATATCATTCTTTTGATTGCTATATAAAGCCTTGATCAAAAGTGAGGATGACAACATAGGCGAAGAAGTAAATTTTGAGTTTGTCCTCATTGGTTATTGGTCATGAAATCAACAGATACCTTAACCAAAGACACACTTAAATAAACATGGCTTTTAAAGAGGTTTAAAAGCAGATTTGCTTGTGCCATATGAAAAGCAACCCCCCTCACACCACCCTTTGCAGAAAACTTTACCCCTTTCACTCACTCATCAGAAAAAGCATACAAAATAATATTTATAGGTTATAAATCAGCTAGAATAACAAGATTTTCTAATGAATATGAAGTCTAAAACTCAAATGCCTGTCATTTTTTAGCCCGGAGGAGGCAGAAGTGTTATTCTTCTCTGTTATCTTTTGCTAGGACTACAGCAGAAAATTGATGGCCAGTGTGACGATTGGGGAGAGATGGGGGAAGGCTGCCAGCCTAGTGAAATAGAATTTGATATATAATTCTGGCATTTGTAAATAAATGTAAAATACAGGCATGTTTCTTGAGTGTAAAAGAATACTGTGAAATGTGGAACTGCAAAATATGTGACAACATTGCACTCTACTGGGCCAGTGAAACATGTTGTGACCCTTTCATATTAGAATTTGGCTCCAGTGCGTCTGGATGAAGGTTTCATGCCCATTGTTTTAAGGCTAAAGTTTATGACCAGAATTTACATGTGGAAGGTGCTTTATTACTTTATTTTCTTCTAGAGTGTATATGTGAAATGCCTCGTATTGTTGTAAGTTTCTGAGCAGGTGTTAGATTTCTAAATAATGCAGTTTGTGGCCTGAGAACTCAGACCAGGTGTTAAGATGATACAATATGAATACTGGGAAAACCTAATTGTCAAAAATGATGAAATTTGGGAGGGCCTTAGAGACATGTTTGTTAGTAATGTTTAAATACTATTTCTCACAAGAGACTTGAAAGCATTTTGACTTTGGACATCTAATTCAGCACTCTGCTTATGCTCACATGTAAGTTCTAGCATTGTGATTTCTTTTAGGAATAGTTAAAGCTAGCAAAGATTAATTAGGTATTTTTCTTTGAAATCAGACCTGCCCTACTGTATTATTTTAAGTTTCTGTGTGATCTCTGAACTTTTAGATATCTCTGTGGTGTAGTAGTTTTGTCTTGTGTTTTAATTATTTATTATTAAATATTTTTAAAACCTTCTTACCTGTGGCTGGTTTGTGGAGATATAAGCCTAGAGTACAATGCATATTTATAGAGGTTATTGTAATAGGCCACTTTAAAGTAAGCCTTGACTGTTAGTCATACTACCATTGGATTATAATATTGCACAGTAATGACTGGACACCCTTTTAAGGGCCTTTTAGTAGCTGATATTCTTAGATGGGTGGTGGCAGGGATTACTACCGTATGGTATGGGTAAAGGGGCACTGCTAGAGAATCTGTGTCAGCCTTTCCCAGGAGTGTCTGTGAAGTTGTATAAATACTTATCTTAAAGTGTGTGTGTGTGTGTGTGTGTGTGTGTGTTGTGTCAGCTACTTGGCAGGGACACGAAGCACTGGTTGGACAGAGAGGGTACTGGAGGTTCTAGCTTGTCCAGCTAGGCTGAGACCTGGACCCTATAGCTGTGCCAGTGGGGAGTATTATTGGGGACCTGGTGAGCAAGGGAGCAACCAGCCCCAGACTGACTGTGATCTCTGTGTGCACATAAGGGAAATTGTACTTTACTGTGTGTATTAGTTATCCTTTTCTCTTCTATGAGACAACCTCCCTGGTGTTAGTGGTGAAGATTGAGGCTCCTTGATTGCTTGGCCAGAGCACGGTCATCACAGCCAGTTAAAGAGGAGGCCAGTTAAACAGAGGATGGATTAGAGGGACTCTACTGTACCTTACATCTAATGGTGAGTCACGTTTTCTTAGAGTGATTATTTGAAGGTGATGGCATAATCTAGAACAAGTTATAACTTCATGATTAACTTTTAAGGTGAATTTTAATAAAAAGGCTTTGGACTTTAATGCGGTTAGAGTAAAGTTTTTGTACAAGGTTGAAGACTAAGTTTATGTCTGAGTGTATATACTTATAAAGTATAGTATAAAGTTTGTCCTTTTTTTCCTTTTTCTTTTGTATTTAATACAAGCTTGGTATAATTGAGTGAAACTATAAACAATTACTTTAATTAACTATTCCCCATTAAGGATCCAATCTTCAAATTACAGGTAGCATTCTAAAGATGAATAGTACTGTATTTAGTTGGGTTTTCAAGTACTAGAGGTTTAGTTCAACTGGGGATAGTTCTAATTTGATTAGTAATGTACATATTCCAGGTTAGGGTTAGTGAGTTTACTGTACATACTTTCATTTTTAAATAATCATTTTTAATAATAGCATGTCTGAGTTAAAAAAAGAACAGTTTTTACAGATGTATTTTTTGGAATATGTTTAGTTTAGGTGTTGCACATTTTGTGAGCTATGACCTATCTCAGAAAAATTTGAGCAAAAAGAATTTTATATTGTGAGTTCAACACTTATTTTCATTAAATATTACTGGTATAAACAGTGGTTATAATACCACGAAATGTCTAAATATTTAAAACAGAAAAGGTCTGGCATTATCTTTCTGAAAGAAAGTTATCTTTTCGAAAATTATGTAAAGACATTTGCCTTCAAGAATTACATTGTTTTAACAAGCTCCTCTTTCAAAGAAAAGAGAAAGGACATCATTTTTTAAGAAATAATTTAATTATGCCTAAGATAATATACTCAGCTAGTAACGCCAAAGGAACATTTGGCATGCCCCGAATTCAATAACACCTACACTAAGTGTACACCATTCTGAGTGAACAGACAACACAGACATTACTCACACTTGCTTCTTCCTAATTTTAGTTTTACTACTGATATTCTTGCAGCTTTAAATATTAACAGGGATTCATAAAGGTTACCACAAAGTGTAGGCTACAGGTACACTTAGTGTAATCTTTCTGAGTGACTAGAAAGCACAAAAAATGTGATAAGAATGTTCTTGAATACATATGGTGTACACTTAGTGTAGATTTGGTCTTTATTGATAGACATAATTAGCTATTTACTTTAAAACATGTATTTGAAGCTATATATATTAATGGTAAAGGGGATGGGAGTTTTGGGGTGATTTCAAGTTGGCTTTGGATAAGAAAAATAGTATTACTAACATACAGCTATGAATTTACCTTGAGCACAAACTTTAAGGAATTGAGAGTATCTGTTGAAACTGAAGGTTTAAATAATATTACTGATATAAATTCTTTGTGGTTTAGTTTGTATTGTTATGTTTTTGAAAACCAAACACGTATTGACATATTACATGTTCTATAAGAGGTAGGTTTCAGAACTGATATCTTTAAGTGATCACATGCTCATTGTTGGATCACTGTGCTCTTATCTTGCCCTCTGAGTTGTGCCTGCAAATGGTCTGTTGTAGTCAGTAAGCTATTCTGGTAAATAAACTAAATAAACAGATACACTGACTATTAATTTAAAAATATAGTTATAGTAAATACAATCCCTATGTGAATAACTAAACCAAAACAATGCCATCATCGGTGAAGTTAATATCAATGTTTCTTAAGATTCATTAAAATCATATATTTATGGTAGAATATTGGCTAGGATCCATTGACAAATGCTGGGTGGCTGCTCAGCACTAATATCCAAGATGGTTAATGTGCAAAGCACTGGAGTGGTAATTAGAGATGTAGCAGGCACCATATAGTGCCTACATGCTGAAACAAGTTACACAGCAGACCACAGAGTCATAGTACTAGTGCAGTAATGTGGAACCATATGAGAAAAGTAGCACTACAGCAATACTCATGGTTGACATGATGGATATCTGAGCTAATGCAGGCTAGAGCACCTGTCTCAGTGCATACTCTCATGCACAATCCAGTGACATATAGCTGCAGTTATCAAATCCAGCCCCAACAAGTTCAGCACAACTGAACAAAGTACACAAGAGGCAGGAAGTGTAAGTATGCAGAGGAAAGTGACAACCCTGTTCATCATATAAATGAGGATGAAATAGGGTAGATAAGAAAGTAGGAAAGGGGAGAAAGTAAGCATAGGTAAACGCAGAAGGGTAGGTATGAATGAGAGAGGCATAAGGAGGATATTTTTCAGAGGGGTAGAGATACTTTTTCCAATTGTAACAAAGGAAGGGATAGAGAAAAAGGTACCAATTCATGACTATGGATGGGATAGAAGGAAGAAACAGGTAGCATAGGCAAAAAGACAAACATAGAACATGAAACATGGAACAGAGTGGTGCACATGCAAAACATGGGGAGGACAGTGGACAGACATACCTATAGACAGTAGACAGTGGGGATGGGAAGGCTAAATAATGAACAAGGAATGGTGAATGGTATATAAGGGAGGAGAACATACTGGGAAGAGGACAAGGTGTCCTCTTTTCATGGTAGACTGCAAGGCCAGCCCAGGGGGATCAAACCTAGGCAACACTGACCTGGGCAGCCCATTTTATGGGCAGGTTATTCCTCTAGAGGTTAGATGAGCAGGGCCTCTAGTCATGTGGTTCCATTAGTTACATTAGAAATTCAGCAGCTGGCAGACGCTGAGCTGAATACAACCTCTCCTCTTCCTGTTCCACAAAAGAAACTGTAGAACAATGACACAATTAAAAAAAAATCATCACACGCAGATATAATACAAATAGAACTGCAGTTACACAGTGCATTTCCACAGAACACATACACTACATCTGCAGAGTGATGACAACATGCAAAAATAATTATCACACATACAGATATGATGAAGAATTTCATTTGCACAGTGTATTTCCACAGAACAAATAGATAACCTGCTTCCTAGATAAGTGCTTCCACCTTTCACAGTACTCACCCATATTTAGACAATGCTTTTACTCAGCTGCAAAACAAAGCATGTACTCGTAAGCATGTCTGCACAATACTCAGCATTGTACAAAACAATGGTCGTATCAGAATTAAAAATGTTTACAATACACCTCTGACTCAGTTTCCTTTATCCACTAGCTCCTGTTATCAGAACAGGTCAGGGTGGTGCCACCTCAAGTCACTGTAACAATGAATGGTTTTGTACCAGTAATCCATCTTCTTCAAGGGGCAATCATATTGACTAAGAAGGTATCCCATTAAATGTCTGTGCCAAAAAACAGGCAAATCCTCTCACTGTGGAGCTCCACATAGGAGCATTGCTTTTCCGTGAGATAGCCACAGCTATTCAATAGATCTACTCAAGCAGCAATATAGTAGTCTCATGCAATCATGTGTCCTACAATGTAGCACTGCACTATGGCATGGCACTACATGTGTATACATGTTGTATGCATGAGCATGGAGGGCATATGCTTTGTGTTAGATGTCATATACATAAATAATGCTTCTGTATAGAGGTAGTGCATTGTACACAGGCATCGATTCTCACACATTGGTACTGTCTAGTTTCATTTACATAACAACTGTACTAACTTACTACTGTTAACATGATATAAAGTAGAACCATAATGTTTTACCACACCACTTACAAATGCATGTCTACAATATGGAAGGATCGGAGTGTTAAGTGGTATATTTGAGACATTACAGTTAAAGAGTGGGCCTGATAACAAATCCTGTCCCATAATTACAAAGCCTGTGGTGGATGTTAGGGACAGTGAGGCACATGTATTAATGTTATGTATGAGTATGACCCCATCATGCTAGCATGGTGCAGTAATATCTGACAGTGAGCTTGGGAGAGAAGATATCCAGCTATAAACAGAGGATATAGGGAGTTCTATATGTCACAAAGCGTGTGGTGTTCTAGAGACATACGTAGCAGTGTAGGTGCAGTACCTAAATGGGTGAGGTTGTACAAATCAGTAATTGCAGCTGTTAACCATGTCTAAGGGTGAGGAAAGCCATAGGAAGCTTTAAGACTTGCATGCTTTAGTTCCTACCTTTGAGGATGTAGACCAATGGATTGATAAGTCATACATATCAAAATGGAAAAATACATGCATAAAGTTTTAAAATTACAAATCAATCAACAAATATAATAGATAATGATATGCTATTTATTTTAGTTAATTACTTTAAATGTTCTGGTTCTAATGCAATTTTTAAAATTTTATCTTTAAATATTCTGAATTAAAACGTCTATTTTCTATATTTCAATTCTGTCACACACCATATTTTATAAAATGCACCAATAATATTATTAATATGCTAGAGTGGAAGATGAAAGATATTGTTTTGGTTTAATTGTAAAGAGAATACACATTAATCACAGTGGCCTGCATATTGAGCAAATTTAATTTAAAAGCAAGGGATTAAGTATTGATTCAAAGTGTTAGTATGTACCAAGTACAATGTATGAATAAATGAACAACAGAATTATTCTATGTTAATAAAATATTTATCTTATAGGTTCATAGGAAGCTACTAGGCTAGTGGCCTTAGAGTCCTTACAAGACTAGTCATGTTAATCCCGAGTTGCCTCAATTGCTCTTGGTTAGGTGGACATAATTTGCAGAGCTTGTCTATGACAAATACTGACTACCCCTGTCCATGAGGGACATAGGTGCCAACCCTGGTGTGAATTTGCAGTCATCCATCCATTTGTCCAGCTTCAATAGGGAAAGAGAGGAGCTCTGATTCATGGGAATTGGAAGTTTATTCCAGAGTAGCATCAGCCTCTGGGAGATGTTTCAGTCTCTCCAGCATGTTCTGTTAATGTCACAGGCTAGGTTAAGATCTCTAGAGTGAGTGACTCTTGTGTAATTTGACTTGTGGATATGCAGCATATTCATCAGGGCAGGGTCAGAGACTGTTCTGTAGGTTGGACACAAGTTGTGTCTCAGCAGCCTATGTGATACAGAGTACAGTGTGAGGGCTTTCAGTCTACCACATAAGTCATGGTTTGGAAGTCCTGTATTTTTTTGATAAAAACCCTATGTGGTCTCTCCAGGCACTCCAGGTGTCTGGTGAGGTACATGCAGAAGGGAACATTGTACTCTATTAGTGGTCTAATGAGGGTTGAGTTCAGTAGAGTTAAAACATTGTTAGACCTGGATGTAATGCCCTTACTTATGAGATGTACAATACAGAAAGCTCTCCTTATCACTGTGGAAACTTGGTGGTCAAAGTTCAGATTGTTATCTACCTGTTTTCCCAGATCTCACACCACTGGGTTTGAACTTAGAGGATCCTGTCAATATTGCAATTAGCAGGGAATTCCACTTTGCCAAAGGAAGTAATAATGCACTTCTTTGCATTTAGTTTTGGACCATGGCTTTGGCACCAGTCATTTGTCTGTTTTAGCCCCTCCTGTAATATGTTAACATTGTTGGGGAACTCAGTGATTGCATCCAATTTGCTATTATCAATGAACTTGGTAAGCCAAGGGCCATCTACTTTAGCCTGGACTTCTGAGAAATAGATTCAAAACAGTAATGGACCCAGCACAGATCCTTGTGGCATGTCACTGGTAACTGGTAGAGATGGAGTGACCAACTTTGACAGTATGTGTTCTGCTGGTGAGCCAATTGGATACCCATCTAGTAATGTAAGGATTAATTCCCAGCTGGGAGAGATTCTCAATGATACCTGAGTAGGGGATTGTGTCAAAAGCCTTGGCTATGTCAAGATAAGCAGTGTGCACTGTCTTGCCTTCATTCAAGGCTTTGATGACTTTCTTGAAGAAGTTTACTAGGTTTAATTAGCAAGATCCAAACTGGGTTGGGTCTAGAGTTTGAAGGTTGCCTATTTCCTTGTTGATAAGGTCCATGATGATTCTTTCCATGGCTTGCAGATGAGGGTGGATACATTTCTGGGTCTATAGTTCCCAGGGTTGGTTGATGGCCCCCCTTTGTGCAAGGGGATTACTGGTGCTGTTCTCCACTCTTCTGGAACAAAGCCAGTTCTCAGGCTATGGTTAAAGAGAACACCAAGTGGATCTGCTAGGTCTTGTTTTAGATTGCTTAATAAGCAACCTGGGATTTTATCTGGTCCCATTGAGGCCGTGTTTTTGGCATTGGAGAGCATATATATTACCTGATCTCTACAGATACTAAGCAGACTACTGGTGTCAGGTATGATTTGGGGTATGACTGGTGGAGACAGGGAGGTAAAGTATGCAAAATCTGTCAGGCTGGCAATTGCCTCTGGTGTAGTACGAGTGATATAAAGAAGTTATGTACCTACCATAACGTTCCATGTTAGTTGTCCTTCATCTCGCCTTCCTTCTTGCTGTTTGAGTTCTGAGCTGATCCTTGGCTCCAACTTGGCCTACTTCAATAGCTCGAGAGCTATTTACTGGCTCAAGGCTAACCCTTATCCCAGAATGCCCAGCGTCAGTTACCCAGATCTCATTTGTGATAGCGCACACTAGACATATAAAGTAACCAGTAACCTAAAACTGATTTACCAAAATAAGAGATCAGAGTAAACTGTCATAAAATTACCTGGTATGTGAACCAAGAAAAAGGATATCAGCCAGTGAAACCATAGTGAACTCCTCTCAGTCCTCCAGGAAGGGGGAAGGAAGGGGGGATGCAAGAAGGAAGGCGAGATGAAGGACAACTAACATGGAATGTTATGGTAGATACATAACTTCTTTATGTTAAGTTGTCCCATCTCGCCTTCATTCTTGCTGTTTGGGACAGTGTCCCTAGCACCTAAAGACCCCGGGTGGCTCATTGGAACAGACTCTTCAGAACAGTGGAATCAAAGGAAGCCCTGCTCCGGGAGATCACATCCACTTTTTAATGAGGGATAAAGGTATGAGGGTTTGCCTAAGTGGCAGTTGCACAAATTGACTTATGGGAGGATACAATAATATCACGAACTGCTGGGGAGATACTTGGAAGCCTGGCTAAGGTAGGAAGTGGAGAAACCAAGCTGTGAGCTTGAGAGTCTGAAGGGATTGGTGTAACCTGCCTGACTGATGAATCAACAGATCTGGCACTGGGTCCAGAACCCAAGGCTGGCCTAGAAGGTGAAGGTGCAGGAACGGAAACCATATCTGTTGAGGCCAATAGGGGCAATGAGGATCATTTTGCAACCCAATGATTTTGCTTTCTGTATGAGTCTTGGAATTAGGGGAAAAGGGGGAAAGGCATAAAGGAGTCTCTGAGGCCAATCATGGACTAGAGTGTCCCTGGGAGTTTGACCTGGAGGAGGAAGCAGGGAGAAGTAGCTGCTGCATTTGTTGTTGAGGGGGGTGGCAAATAGATCACAGCAAGGCTGGCCCCATTTGCAGAAGATAAGGTTCATAACTTCCTGATTCAGAGACCACTCATGAGGCATGAGGATAGCCCTGTTGAGCCTGTCTGCTATTACGTTGGATTTCCCAGGGATGTGCATTGCTGTCAGAAAATGTTGGGAGGAAATCACCCATTGCCATAGCCTGAGGGCTTCTTGACACAAGGGGTAGGACCTGGTCCCGCCCTGCTTGTTGATGTACCACACAACTGACATGTTGTCTGTTTGGATCGCAATAGTCCCGAAAGGAAGAGAGTCTTGAAGAGCTTGCAACCCTAGGAGCACCACTCTCATCTCTAGGACATTGATATGCAGATGGTATTCGTGAGGTTGCCACATGCCTTGGACTGTCCTGCCTAGATAATGCCCCACCCTATCAGGGAAGCATCCATGGTCACTGTGGCTACCGAAGGGGGTTGAATGAAAGGTCTGCCCTGAAACACCAGTGGGGAGACCATCCACCAAGAGAGGTGTCTTTTGCATGTTTCTGTAATCAGGAACATGTGAAACATGGGTAGTTCCTGGAAGGACCACTGCGTGAAGAGAAGCCACTGAAGGACTCTCATGTGGTAACACGCTAATGGTACAAGAAGAATGGCAGCTGCCATGGAGCCTAGAACTTGCAGGACATGTCTGACTTGGACCTTTCTGTTCTGCATTAGAAATGACACTTGTTGATGAATAGAGCAAAGTCTTTCCTGAGGTAACCTTGCAAACATCTGTTTTGTGTTTAATTCTGCTCCTATATATGTAACAGATTGACAGGGCAACAAGGCAGATTTTTAGAAATTTACTGTAATGCCTAGTTGGGTGCAGGTTGATATTGTATAATCCCATGCCTCTTAGAGTTGATGCCTGTTGGTAGCATTTAGGAGTCAGTCATCTAGATAGGGAAACACCTGGAATCCTTGACATCTCAGGTGAGCCGTGACTACTGCCATATATTTGGTGAACACCCTGGGGCTGTGGTGAGACCAATGGGCAGAGCTCTGAACTGATAATGACTGGCTCCTACCAGGAAGCGAAGAAATCTCCTGGAGCATCTGTCCATTTTGATATGGTAGTATGCATCCTGAAGATCTATGGAGCACATCCAGTTGTCCTGACCCAGAAAGGGGAGAATGGACTGCAGTGTTGCCATCCGAAACTTTTCTTTTTGTACAGATTTGTTCAATCTGCTGAGATCCAGTATTGGTCTCCAGTCCCCTGTCTTTTTTGATACTAAAACGAATCTTGAGTAAGTTCCGGATCCTAGTTGGTCTGCGGGGACTTCCTGAATGGCTCTTTTTTCTAGCAGTTTTGAAACTTGAATAACTGCTTGATCCCTTAGATTGGGTGGGACATCTGGGATGGACTTTTTTGACTTTAGAGGGAGTTGATGAAAGGGGATTTTGTAACCTCCAGATATGATAGATAGTACCCATTTGTCTCTTGTTATATTTTGCCAGGCTTTTGGGTACAAGGAAAGTCTTCCCCCGACTGCCTCCAGAGGTGAGCAGTCTGGCAATCTGTCAGGGATTCTGGAAGGGTTTGACAGAGAAAGTTTCTCTGTCACCCTGATTTTGCCATCCCCCTCTGCCACAAGGTCGGAGTCTGCCATTGTTGCTATTTCCCCCTCTGCCCCTAGGGGAAAAATCACCACGTGTGTCAGACAAGGGTCCCTATGACTTCCGAAACCACATCTTTCCACCCTTCTGACCTTTGGGATAAGGTCTGTTAGGAGTGGAAAAATGGACTCCCACGGCAGAGAGAGTCTTGCCTTCATGCTTGCACCTGGTAAGCATGTCTTTCACCTGAGGCCCAAAAAGCGAGGAGCCATCAAAGGGAGTATGGGTGAAGGATGCCCAAAAGGGTTCCGCAAATTGACACAACCACAGCCAAGCATGTCTCCTGAGAGCCACTCCTGTACCTGCGGCTCTGCTCGTTCCATTGGCTGCATAGGAAATCAGCCTCATGGAGGAGTTGACTATAGAATTAAGAGTCGCAAGATGGGAAGCTATTTTGGTCTCCTTGGAGTAGGTTCCACAGAATCCGGAGCTGACCAAGCCTTTTGAGCCACTATAGACGTGAGTGGATTGAAAGGTGGAGACACCCAGGAGGTGGTGGGTCAGGAACCAAATGTCTCTAGGTATATGGACTTGTCCTCGGTAGGGGCTAGGGAAGACCAGCCACCCCTCTGCCTAAGCATTTCAAGAATGTCCGAAAAGGAAACATCTTCAGAGGGGGACCTGAGGGACCCTTCCGATTCATCCAGGTCTGTATCTGAGGTGACAGACTCAGTGGAGCCTAGGTGCTTCCTCTTACACTTTTTCTTCTGAGGAGGCTCCTCTGAATGATCAAGGGAGGCCTCAGAAGAAGAGGGGTCACCCAATGGGGTGTCCTGGGGCATAGGTACCCTATGCATCTGGGCAGGAGGAGGAGCAGAGGTTGGCACAGGCACCACAAGAGAAGGAGCCGATGGGGGCTGATAGTAGGGCTGCTTCAGGGGACAGCACACTCTGCATGACCTGGAAGGCATCATGATCCCAAGGCAAAGAAAGCTTCAGCTTCAAAGAGACGGGAGTCCTTCTCCACATTGAGGGCGATGGGTCTGAGGCCGATGTGGGAGCCAAGCTCATCTGCGCCGAAGCTCTGAGAGGGAGAGTGGGCTTGGACAAGGGATGGTAGCCAAGCTCACCTGCGCTGAAGCTCCGAGAGGGAGAGTGGGGTTGGACAAGGGACCAATGCCACTTCCCCCCTTGGAGCCAATGAGAGAGCTTCGGCACCCAGATCCCTCGATGGACAAAACAATCGAGGTGATCGGAGCCAACGTCGGAACCAAAGAGGAGGTGATCGGCACGGTCGGTTCTACTATCAGCTCGTCCATGGTCTCTGGCTCTGAACTAAGTGTAGTCAGAGGAGGAATGGAGATGGAGGTGGATGGAGCCACAACCTGCTGAGGTGGGCTGGAAAGTAATTTCACAAGGGCCTGTGATTTAAGCAACCTGCTGACTACTCTCTGCATGTCTTGATCCGATAACCTGGAAGATCGAGAGGAGTGGGATGAAGAGCGATGACTGCTTTCACTTCCTAATAAGGGTGAGTGTGGCACCGAGTGGATCAGCTCCAATGAAGGAGACCTTGCTCACTTGTGGTTCCGAGATGGCTCCGAGGTGGCAGTTGGAGCTGAGGGAGGAGATGATTTGTCGATGCTAATCGGCACCGACAAACTTGGTTCTTCAAGCCCAGGAGTCAGTTCCAAGGATCGAGCCGACGGCTTGACAGACTTAGAGGATTTCACTGGCTGAGAACTTTTAGCTGGGGAATCCTGTGGTTTCAATAATCCTCAAAGGATTCATTTGTTTTTGTGCTCCTGCAGGACCCTTGGACTAAAATCATGACAGATAGAGCAGGGTGTTGGGAGGGTGGCCTAATGGTTAAGGTGTTTGTCTTGTAAGCACAAGGTACAGGGTTTGAGTCTCACAAGGGGTAATTGGCTAGGCTTAAAATGGCTCGCAAGGGCAGTTAGCTTAGTACTAACCTATGAACCTATGAACCTATGAGTCCTGCAGGTGCACAGCCCCTAAACAATAAACACAGCTAGTGTTCCCATCTGTCAGAGACATTTTCTGACAGCATGCGTCACATTTTTTGAAGCCAGAAACTTTGGCCTCTTTAGACATGTTACACTACTATACTAAAAAACAACCATTTTTTTTTTTACAGTTAAGGAACAGAAAGGAGAGTGTCTAATTTAAACGGGCATCCTAAGGGGGGGGGGCTCTCTAGTTTAAATGAGTTCAGGGGAACAGAAGACCTGCGAGATATGGAGCGACGGCCAACAAAGCTACAACACAGGAAAGGTGATAAGGGATAAAGAACTATATCTAGACAAAAACTTGACAAAATTTAAGAATAAACAACAATTATAATCATAGAAAAAAACTATACTAAGCCTGAGCCAGTAACGAAGCAACCTCACAGATGAAGCGGCAAATGAGATCTGGGTAGCTGATGCTGGGCAATCTGGGATAAGGTTTAGCCTCGAGCCAGTAAATAACTCTTGAGCTATTGAAGTAGGCCGAGTCGGAGCCAATCCCAAACAGCAAGAACAAAGGCGAGATGGGACAACTTAACATCATCTATTACCAGTTCAATAAATAGCTGGGCATTCCCTTTTAGATTCTGGATGTGGTTAAAGAATGCCTTATGAGTATCCTTAGCTAAGTATGCTATTTTAATTTTGTAATTAGCTTTAGAGGACTTTACATGACTTCTGGTTTGCTTGTTCAAGGTGTGGAGGGAATTATTCCTCTGCTGAGTTAGTTCCCTCTTGTTCTTAGACATCAGTTTCTTCCTTTTGTTTTATAACCTGTTTATACTTGATGTCCACCAGATTGGCTTATTTTCTTGGGAGGACCTGGTTTTAATCCAGTCTGGTATAGCTGAATCTATACAGTTGCTTAAGTGTTTATACAGGGCATTTGTGTACACCTCTACATAATAGTTATTGCTGTCTGTGACTGCAGGGGGTATAAAACTTTTTGTAGCATCGCTTAGTATGCATAGTATAAAACTTTTTATATCATTGCTTAGTAGGCTGTACTTTGCTTTGGAAAGGTTTTTTAGTTTTTTTTTTTTGCTCCTATGGTGCTAACAGGTTCAATAGTTACTTCAAACAAGACTCATTTATGGTCCAACCTTACCAGGCAGGGCATCATGCACGGGTTGAGTTCAGTGAACCTTCCATGTTGGTGAGTACTATGTCTAGGACATGTAAGCCCCTTGTGGGGGTGCAGACAATCTATTCTAGAGCATTTGTATTGACAAAGTCCAGGAACCTCTGGACAAGCATGTTCATGCTCATGTATGTCACCCAGAAATGGCTGGACATTTGAAATCTTCCATGACTAAGGTGTTGGGCTGTTGGGTGAATGACTCCAGTAAGTCCAGGTAGGCGTTGTGCTTTTCTTGAGTCATGGTGGTGGATCTATATCTAGCAATGATGTGGTGGGGTATTTTGCGAGAGTCAGTAGTTTGAGAGAGTCAGACTGACACTACAAGCTAAGCCAATTGTTGAAGTCAATCATTTTTTTGTTTAAATTGTGGCATCATCCTGGATGAAGGTAGAATGCTGCTTAGGGCTTGGATCATACCTGCCTGGGACACATAATCTGAGAGTTCAGTCATGTCTCTTCATATAGTCCAGACAGGTACATCTCAAGTCATTCACTCCAACATGGACTATGACAGAGTTATAAAGGTACTTCTTGTTGAGAGACTTGAGTGCATGAATAATTTGACAGATCCTGGCAGCAGACAGGCAGCTGACCATGACCTTCTCCTTGTCCAGCCTGGTGAATGGGATACCTGTGTGTAGAGTCACCTATGACCAAGACATTAGGTTTTGAGGTGTTTTGCTTTAGGGGCTTATTTGCTGAGACACTGGTGTATGTGTTATTATGTATAGTGGCTTCTACTTGCATAGCAGTGTGTGCAAGTGGTTTACATTTGGGAAGTCCCTGATCTTTTTGTACGCTTCCAGTGAGGACCTCCCTGTATGTGGGTTTATGTGTCATGACCTCATTTTGTGTGAGAGGTGAAGTGTGTGTGCTGACAGCCTCTTTGATGCCCAGTTTGTTGTTATGTGAAAGAATTGATTCCAATTTCACAGTATATTTACATCTCTTACATAGGGTATTTGTTTGTTTTAGGAGTAAGTGGTTGTCAGTATACATGAGGCAATTACTACATTGCCTCAGGATGCCCATGTTATTCAGGCTGTCCAGTGAAATGATGAGAAACTGCTCATCCATTATCTATCATTCTAAAAAGAAATCCTGTACATTTATATTGTCAGAGCTTTATGAAATTGTTTGGAACTGCTAAACTTTAATTCAGGAGCAAGATTATTTAAAGCATATGGCCTTAATCTGTCCCATACTGAAAAATTATTAACTTTGTTGCCATTTTAGAAAATATTTTCTTCAAACAAATTGTTTCATGCCTTTCCTATTTCATACAGGACTGGTAGAATAACAAGCAAAAGTAATATTTTTTGCTGGAGGTGTAATAAGATCATTAAAGTTGACTAGCAGCATGTTTCTAATGATTGTGACTTAGTATCTGAATTCTGACCTAATTTTTAGACTTTTGTTCCGTCTTTATGGGTAGATAATTTCCAAGTGACTAAACATCTGACGCATTTTAAAGTGCAAATCTCCTCATATTAGTAAGGACCAGATATCACTTATTTTGTGTTTATAAGCAATTTCTAGAAAGTCAATAACAGATACTAGCAAAAAAAAGACTAATTCATCCTCACTTTCTAAATTTATTAACATAAATAATACTATAGTTTATGACAAAGAAATTAATGCTATTTGCACAAAAGCTAGGGTTTATATGGTAAACTATACATCCTGGCCAAAATGGGAATTATTTTGGAGAAATACAATAAAAATATTTTGTAACAATGTTTCTGATATAAAACACAAACATGTGAGTCTATCATAAAAGTCGTGTTGCTTAAACTTTTATACTATAGTCACAATGGCTTATGTATATTTGTAAATGGTGCTCATAGTATTAAGGATATTCTAATTTAAAGTAATGTATTATTTGTATAACTAATTTCATGATGTTGCAGAGACATTGTTTAAATTAATTGTTTTTCATTTGCAGTTCTTTGCTATCCTTAGTCTTTGCATGTTCTCAACTGGAAAATTAACAAAAGCTTATAAAAGAAAAAATGTAATTTCAGTGTCAGTAGGCTGACTTTAGGAGGCAAAGAAAGCAGTGACGGAAACAAAACTATAACCTCTTATTGAACAAATGTTAAATAACATTACTAGTGGACATATAAAAAGAATTAGTGGACAGATAGAAAAACTAGTACACAGATAGAAACTACTGGAAAGTGAATGACTCAATGAGTCAAAAGTAGATCCGCTAGCCAGAAAATTCCATGAGTGATAGCTGTTTTTAAGTTCTGAGATACTCCATCAATAGCTACCTGCTATGAGTAGCTTAGAAAACAGGATTGCTCCAATGACAAAATTATAATACTGATATTTATGGCTATTTTACACCAAAACAGTTACCAAAGATTTAGTTTGCTACAAGGAAAATTCAGCATAGATCCATGTTATCAGATATACTAGAGATTAACACACATAGATCTATATTTATCATCTAATTTTCCAGACAGTAACATGACCTGATCCAGACTCACCCATGAATCAGGAAATTATCCCACTACAGCTTGAGCATGGTGACAAATTTTGCACTGTTAGAAGATCATTCTCCTCCAACTCTAGAATATCTGCTGGTGTGGGTCCAAGTAGAGTTCTGTTAGACTAAATTATCAGTAAATTTTGTCTACTGTCAGGACTTCCAGGGCAGTCAGTAAATAACAAATTTCCTTCAAACAAAAAGTATTTAAGAAACAAATTTAAAGACTGTGAATCCATTGCCTGTTGGGTATGTGATTGTTAAAACATATTGGGAAGATGCTATGCCCACCAGAAGACTATAGGTAAGACTACAAATGCCAAGCTTTAAAGTCAGGGAGAGAGTCAATGTTTTCTCAACTAACTGGTCACAGTACTTGGATTTACCACAAATACTCTCTACATAATATTGATACTCTGACATTTCAAAGCCATCACAGTATAAAATCCTAACTTTTCTATACTTTTTAGTGGACTGAATTTCCAGTTAATTTTAAAAATAATTTTCATGAGGCATTTGTTATTAGGGTAATATTTGTTGGAGTAAATATATTAAAACATTAAAAAATTTAGAGGGATAAAAAACACATCACATTAAAATGCATTATACCTAGCCTTCCTGTAGATCAGTGTGGATATTGTACCTAGCCAGGCCCTGTAGTTAGGCAGCACGTGCATATAAGTTACTGAGCATGTGCGAGATCAGTGCCATTTTGTATAGTCATTCAGTGTGACTGCTACCCTGAATGAAAATGTGCATGTGAGTGTGTTAGAAGTAATGAGTCAGTCAGTAAGCATATGCAGTTCAAAGTATATGTTCCAGTTACAGCTCCTGATATGTTTATGTACAATAAATGACTTGAACACATTCAGTATCTCAGTGTCTCATTTGAATACAAGGGACATGCAACATGGTATCAGAATGGGATCCGAAGTTGAAGCAGCTCGCAAACTATGAGGCCCGCATTTAGAATCAGAGCAATATCCATGAGTGAACTCGCAAACAGGTTAGTGGTTATTCAAAGGTACTTAAATTCATTTTAAATGATTCTCAGTTGCCAAACATGTGGCATAGCATTTGAAGTGTTCAAAATAATTACAAAGTTATTCAAAATGTCTGAGATACTGGCATAATGATTAAAGTATTTGACCACATCTCCAAAGTGTTTAAAATGTTTGAAAAAGCTAAAATGTCTGAATTTTTTCACAATGTATAACCTTTTCACAGTTACTAAGATTTCTTGAAGGGTTTGAAGTGTCCAGTGTTTGAGATATTTGCAGAGTTAAATTAAAGCATTTTCAGAGAGATTGTTGTGCACTTGAGCAATATTACAAGTACTAGGTCTATACTTATGTTTAAAAGCAATTTGTTGTTATGGCAGAGGGATTTTACAGATCTGAACTGCAGGTGTTTGATAATAATATTGCAGAGAATTGGAAGATATTTGAGCAAGAATATGACATTTTCATACAGGCTGCATTTTAAGATGCACATACAAGAGCATTTATACTTCTCAATTTAGCTGGCACACAAACCACTGAGTGAGAACGTTCATTTGTGTATGCACCTGCTTTGTATGCAGGGGAGGGGGAGACCCACTATATTGTGATACAGGCTGAAACAATTTAAGTCCCTGAGTACTTAAAATGCAAATTTAGAGAAATGTTTAACCCTCAAATGAATATTGCAATGGAAAGGCATGACTTTTACACAAGGAATCAAAAGCCTGGTGAAACTATTGCAGCATATATTATCGACTTAAGAAATAAAGCAAAAACATGTAGATTTGGTGATCTACAAAATGAGTTGATAAAAGACTGTCTTGTATGCGATTTTAATAATGATGTATTGAGAAATATTTTGCTCCGAGATAGTGAATTAATATTAAGCAAAGCCACAGAGATTTGAGCTGTGAGCTTACAGAAAAGCATACAAATCTGCTTACAAATGAGAAAAGTATTTTGCAGTATTTGCTAGTGCAAATGCTGATAGTGTACAGCAGCAGAAAGTTAAAATGAAAAAGAACTGTAAACCGAAAGGTGTAAGACCCAGCTTCATTGTTAACTGTCACAATTGTGGAGGCAATCATGAAGCAAAATGGGAAAAGTGTTTAGCTTTTAGTCAGTAATGTCACAAATGTAAAATGTGGAATAATTTTAAAAGGCTTTGCAAGTGTAAAGTGCTGCAGACTTATGTTAAAAGAGAGTATCCACAGAAGCAAGTAGATCAGCTAGAGGCTGTAGCAAACTCTGAGAGCTGTGAGCAAACTTTCTATATTGATAGTGTCTGTGTAATTGATGAAACAACTAATACAGCAGAGTATCAGTTATCAGCAGAGTGAAATATTTTGTACTGTACAAATTAATGGAAAACATATAGAGCTTAAAGTAGACATTGGATTTAAGTTCAATATTATATCAGCACAAATGTTTGTTAAAGTAAAAGCTATTGAGAAACTTGATTCAGCAAAGTGTGCAAAACTAGTTGCCTATGGTGGTAAAGAGATGCAGATGGATGGCACAGTAGTTCTTTCGTGCCATTCGGCTGGAAACAGCTATGACTTGCAGTTTTATGTAGTCAGAAGACATGTGCACTCCTTGCTAGCCCTCAAAGATAGTCTGAGAATGGGACTGATTTCATTTAATAAAGAGGTTCACTGTATAAGCCACGGTGGTGCAGCTGTAGCATTGTCACCTTACAGCAAGAGGTTCTCCCATTCTATTCTTGGCTGGAGCACCTTCTGTGTGGAGTCTGCATGCCCTCCCCGTGGTCGAGTGGCATTCAAAAGATATGCGTGAATGGGCGTGCCTTCATTGAAGGTTGGGTGTTGGGCTGGCACCTCGGCACCATAAAAATCGACTGCCAATCATTAGCGGACCTGAGTTCCACTTTGGCAACCCCTAACTGGGAAAATCCAAAAGAAAAACAACAACAAAGAGGTTCACTATATAAGTATGAACAACAATCAATGTTTTACAGAGTATTTTTAATGAATATGCTGATATTTTCAAAAATGAGCTTGGTAAAATTCCAGTCACATATTTCATGAAGTTAAACCATGAAATAAGTCCAGTTGTTAGACCAGCAAGGAGGATTCCAGTAGCAATGCAAAGTAAAGTAAAAGCAAAACTAAACAAAATGGTGAATTTATTTGTCCTTACTCCAGTAGAAGAACTGACTGAATGGGTAGCCTTCATGGTCGTAGCTCATAAGAAAAGCTTAGATGACATTTGTATATGTATTGATCCAAGAAACTTAAACAAAGCACTTAAGCATCCTTTCATCTGATGCGTACAGTAGAAGAGGTGGCTGCTCTCATGTCAAATTCCACAGTTTTTTCAGGCTTAGATGCAAAAGGTTCTTTTAGCATATTTTGCACCATTTGGTTGCTATAGATTTTTGAAAATGCCATTTGGAATCAATTCTGCCAGTGAAGTCTTTCAACGTGCCATGTGTGAAGAAATTAGACACTGTTATTTGTGCTAGCATGTCTGGCTGAGTTTTTATACATAATTTCAGACTGATCTGTGTATTGTATGCCAGCATGACTAGCTATGGTATTGCAAATAAGTTTGTATATGTCAGTTTATGATCTGTTTGCACATAATGTTTTAAAGACTTGAACAGTGTCCTGTTACATTTCTGACTGTGCATATTTGTGAAGAAAGATTGTAAAGGCAAACTGTCTCTGATTCAGCTGATCTGCAGATGATGTCATTGGAATGTTGACAGTTGCTATGTGTTACTGTCAGAAGCTGAAAGACAGGAAGGAGCTTTTAGAAAATAGATGTTTGATTTTCAAAGTATGAAATGAAAATTAGAACCGGGATAGTTGTGACAGTTAGACTAGTCTATAAAATAGCCTGCTGAAGACAATTAACAGTCAGTAGACAGTTGAGTTCAATTCTAAGTTGTTCACAGATGCACTGTGCAGTGGATACCCAAAAGTACTCACCAAGAACCTTAATCCTGCCTTTGCTCTGTTGTAGTAATTTAGTTTAGATCAGGGACAGTGTTCTTTAGTGAGATAGGAAAATTATACCTAATCAGTTAGATCAGTTAGAGTTTTTCTAAATGTTGGATTTCTATCCTTCAGTATTGATTTCATTTTCCTGGTGATTGAGCTCTGTTTGTTTTTTTAGAAATGACTGTTTTATATTTTTAATCATTTTGCTCAATATTAAATATTTTATTAACTTACATTGTCGCTCATCAATCAGTGTTTTCTTTGGTGATTTGAGAGTGTTTATACTTGCTTTCATAATTCCCAGGGCCACTCCAAAAGCCTGGCTGCTTAGGTCATTTGCTACTATTTGTTTTAATATTTAATTTTCATAATCAGACACCCCTTTATAAGGGCATGAAAACACTCAGATTGGTGAAAGAATTACTATATTATTTTGGGGAAGGGACACATCTGGAAATCTGTGTCAGGCTTTCCCAGAAGTGTTTACATGTGTGAGATTTAATTTATTTAAGTGTGAGTGTATCAGAGTGTAGATCAGAGTGTGTGATATACCTTTAAGAAGCTTTCTAGTTAGCAGGCAGCAAGCATAAGTATGAGCACCTGCAAGCAAGAGTGCCATTTTGAGTGAGCAACCAGAGCAAGAGCATGCATGCGTGTAGTAGTCAGTCAGTTCATTTAAGTTTAATGTTCCTGCTATCCATCCTGATGTGTTTGTATGTAATAAAGTACTTAAACAAACACCCAAGCCTCATCATCTTATTCAGATATACAAGACGAGTGACATGGTATCAGAAGTGGGATTCAGAGTCAAAACCATGAGGAGCATAGTTAAGGTTGGAGGAATATATAGGAGTGGATCATCTCTACTGCTCAAACAACTTGCAGACAGGTCAGAAACTAATTCCAAGTACTAAAACTCACTTAAATGATGTTTTACTCAATGAATATAAAAGAAAGTACTGAAAATGCTCAAAATGAATTTCTAATTAAACAAATGTCTGAAACTCTAACATATTGATAAAGATATTCACAATAATTACAAAAAATGTTTGAAACAATATCCAAATCACATGAAATGTATAAAAAAAGGAAAACCACCATATTGTTTGCTATATACTACTTTTTCACATTAACTAAAGCTATTCAAAGTATCCAAAGTGTGCAGAATATTGGCAAGTGTGTGTAGTATTACAGTACAGTTATTTCACAAAGTACAGCCATTTCAAAGAATATTTTGCAAAGTACAGTCTTTCAAAAAGTTTATTGTGCATTTGAATGTTATTACAAGTACCTGATGTGTGTGCATGCTTGTACATAATAACAAAGGCTATATTTGCATAATGTTTAAATATAATTTCTTGGCATGGCAGAAGGATTTCACAGACTGAGTCCTCTTGTGTTTGATAATAATATTGAGGAAAGTTGAAGGGTGTTTGAGCAAGACTACAATATTTTCATACAGGCTGCTTTTTTCCGACAAATATATACACACAAAGGCAATTATTCTGCTTAATTAAGCTGGGTCAGAAGCCATTGAAAGAGAGCATTAATTTGTGTATGCACCTGTTGTGTATGAAGGGTAGGGGGAACCACCATATAGTGGTACCTGCTGAAACCCGGGAAGACCCTGAGTGCTTAAAGTGTAAATTTAGAGAACTGTGTAACCCCCAAATGAATATTACAATGGAAAGGCACTTATTATACACAAGAGATCAAATGCCTGGTGAAATTTTTGCAGCATATATAACTGACTTGAGAAAAAAGGCTAAAATGTGCAGATTTGGTGATTTAAGAGATGAGTTGATAAAAGACAGGCTTGTGTGTGGTATTAAAATGATGCAGTAAGAAAGATTTTGCTTTAAGACAGTGATTTAACTTTGAATAAGGCAATTGAGATTTGTCAGATATATGAGTTTACCGAGAAGTACACAAATATACTTACAGATGAAAAAAAAGCACACACTTGGCTTCTTCTACTGCTAATGTAGATAGTATGCAGCACATGATTAAAATATACAGGACTAAGGGTGGGGCAGCTTCAGTGAAACCCAGAGCCTTTCTAGCAAAATCTAGAGCATGCTCAGTGAAGCACAAGGGTGAGTCAGCTAAATCAAAGAATGTGCCCCCACCTAGCCTCATAGCCAACTGTCGTAATTGTGGTGGTAATCATGAATCTAAAAGAGAAACATGCTTAGCTTTTTGTCAGCAGTGCCACAAATGTAATAAGTGTCATCATTCCAAAAGGTTTTGTAAATCAAAAGAGGTTCATTTATTGAAAAAGAGCATTCAAAGAGGCAAGTTAATCAAGTAGAAAGCTGTGACCCTACATTTTATGCTGATGGTGTGTCAGTGCTTGGTGAAATAGTCAATGCAATACATTTGTGGGCAAAGAATAAAGTATTTTGTACTGCTTGGATTAATGGAAGACCAACAGAGCTCAAAGTTGATACTGGTTCAAACTGCAATGTTATGTCAGCATAAATGTTTGCTAGAGTAAAAGCTGGCGAGAAGCTTGATTTGGCAAAGTGTGCAAAGCCTGTTGCTTGTGGTGGTGAAGAAATTCCAACCAAGGTCTCAGTAGTGCTTTCATGTTACTCTGCTGGGAACAGCTATAACTTGCAATTTTACGCAGTTGAGAGACACGTACATTCACTATTAGGCCTCGGAGACAGTTTGAAAATGGGACTACTTTTATTTAATAAGGAAGTCCGCCATGTAAGCTTGAAGGATAAAAGTTCCAATTTTGCCCAGACTATTTTTTCTGACTATGTTGATCTTTTTGAAGACAAATTAGGTGAACTCCCAGTTGTGTAATCCATGAAGCTAGACCCTGAAATAAGCCCAGTTATCAGACCAGCACTGAAAGTTCCAGTAGCTATGCAGAATTGAGTCAAAGCTGAGCTAGACAGAATGGTGCAGCAAGGAGTAATTTGTCCAGTAAAAGAATCAACTGAATGGGTATCCTCCATGGTGGTAGCTCATAAGTAAAGCTCAGATGATATTAGAATATGTATTGACCCAAGGGACTTGAACAAAGCACAAAAACGACTGGATAATCCAATGCGTGCAGTCAAAGAAGTTGCAGCTCTTACGCCAAATGCCACTTTTTTTTTCTGTCTTAGATGCAAAAAGTTCATTTTGGCAAATTTGCTTGATTGTAAATCTTCATTGCTAACCACGTTCAGTACACCATTTGGAAGGTACAAATTTCTGAAATGCCATTTGGGATAAACTCTGCCAGTGAAGTCTTTCAGTGTGTGGTGGAGCAAATTTTGTCTAGCTATCCATCTGCTATTATAGCCGATGATATTCTTGTAGGAGCAATGGTGAAGTCGAACATGATAAAAATGTAAAGAAAGTTCTGGAATGTGCTTGTGAAGTGAATCTTAAGTTGAATCCTCAGAAATGTAAATTCAGGCTACGAGAAGTTACTTCTTTGGGTCATTTGTTTACCAGTTCGGGCTTACAACCAGATCCTTCCAAGCAAACAGTGATTCTTGAGATGCCAGCTCCAGACAATTCCAAGGACTACAATGTTTTCTTGGCATGGTCAACTATCTAGGCAAGTTCATTCCAGATTTGAGCCAACTTTCAGCAATGCTCAGAGAGCTGACATGCAAAGATATATCCTGGTCCTGATCAGAACAACACCAAAGAGCATTTGATGTCCTGAAACACATAATTGCTAGTCCACCTACTTTAAGATACTATGATGTTCACAAACCAGTAACTCTTTCCTCTGATGCTTCTAAATTTGGTCTTGGTGCAGCCATTCTTCAAGAGGGGAGACCAGTACCCTATGCATCCAGAACTCTAACCCAAACTGAAATGCAGCATGCTCAGATAATAAAGAAAGAACTTCTGACAATTGTGTTTGCATGTTCGAAGTTCCATGATTATATTTATGGCCAACCTATTCAAATCGAGACTGATCACCAACCTTTAGTCACTATTTTGAGAAAGCCAACAGCACCTGCTAGACTGCAACATATGATGCTCAGATTGCAAAAGTATAATTTTAATCTTGTTTACACAAAAGGCAAACTTCTTTATCTTGCTGATACTTTATCCAGATTGCCCAGAAAAACCACTGAACAGTATGAAAATGAGAAACCTGATTTTGAAATCAATGGAAGTGAGAGTTTTTTTCCACGTCTTGATGAGCTAAGAGCTCACACACCTTCAGCTCCAATTCTGCAGAAGCTCAACCAATTTATCAGTTGAGGATGGCCTTCAAAGCAATCCTGTTTACCAGTAGACACGCAACAGCATTTTCCTTACAGACATTGTCTGACAATGGTATCATGATGAAAGGCCCAAAGTGATTGTTCCAAAATCCTTGCAACAAGAGTATATTAAGGTCTTGCATCATGGCCCCACAGGAAGTGATTCTACCAAAAGAAAGACAAGAAGACTAGTATTTTGGCCTTCTATATCAAAAGATATTGAGAAAGAACATTCAGCTCGTTCTGTATGTAATAGCACTAAACCGCATCAACAAAAAGAGCCAGATTCCTGAATTACCTTGGTTGACAGTAGCCACAGACATTTTCAAATGGAATGGTCAACATTACTTGGTATTAGTAGACTCTTATTCAAATTGGTTCGAGAATGACATACTTCCTAACCTAACATCCAATACTGACATTACTAAGTTGAAGAGACATTTTTCTGTCCATGGTTGTCTACACAGAGTAATTTTGACAATGATGCACAGTTTACAAGTCAGCAGTTCAAGAGATTTGCTGAAATGTGGGACTTTGTTCATTTTAAGAGTAGTGACGAATACCCACAGTCAAATGGCTTGATGGAATGTGCAGTTCAAAGTGCAAAATAGCTGTTAGAGAAGTTGAAACAAGACAATACCGATGTTTTTTCTAAATCTCCTGAATATCAGAAACATTCCTTGTGATAATCATCTTGGTTCACCTGCCCAGAAACTTATGTCGAGACAAACCAGAACCACATTACCAATCAGTAGCAATCTGTTGGTTTCATGTGCTAAGAACAACAAGGCATTGAAAGCTCAACTCCTGAAAAAGCATTTGCCTCAGAAGTCCTATTATAATAAAACCAGCAAACCGCTCAATCCATTACAAGAAGGGGAGATAGTGAGGATGCAGACAGCAAAAGGTTTTGATCAGATTGGATATTTGAAAAGTTTCCATCAAGAGCCAAAATTTTTATTTTCTATTGTGGAATTGCAAGGAATAGAATATAGGTGGAATCTGAAGCATTTATTACCAGTGTCCAGGCAGTGTTGCAGCATCTTACCTGTAATAAAGAGTCTAGTTCTCAGAGTGACTTATCCAATATTACAGTTCCAGAGGACATTACAGCAGATATCCCAAGAGTCCTAAAGCAGAACATTCACCAGTGACTGTCCCCATTGTTAAACCCAATCCTATTACATTACAAAACCAGGTCGCATTTCCAGACCTAGTTCCCAATACACGGCACCTGGATATGATTGTTGTTTTGCTCATTATTTCTGTATAATTTGCATGCCTATTCAAATGTCGTTATCATTACAAGACAGCTAAGTACAGAGGGAGGATGTAGAGCAGAGTGTGTGATATACCTTTAAGAAGCTTTCTAGTCAGCAGGCACGTGCATATAAGTACTGAGCACATGCAAGCAAGAGTGCCATTTTGAGTGAGCAACAGAGTGAGAGCATGCATGTGTGTAGTAGTCAGTCAGTCAGTTAGTTTAAGTTTAATGTTCCTGCTATCCATCCTCATGTGTTTGTATGCAATAAAGTGCTTAAACAAACACCCAAGCCTCATCGTCTTATTCAGATATATAACACGAGCGACACAGAGGTCTTAAACTGTGACACATTGCTCTGGAGTGTGTAATAAGGAGTTACATTAGGGGTGGACAGAGGTATAGAGTCTAGTCCTAGGCTATAAAGCATGTTCCTGTTGTGCACTTAGGGGAAAATTGTGAAATATTACTCCTGTTTAAGTGACAGTCTCACGTTGGAGTCAGTAGTCAGGGTTGAAGCTCCTTAGTTACTGACCCAGGATAGTAAGGGATGTCACATTATTTGGGTCTATATTATCTACTCGAAGAGGCATGACAGCAAATGCCTCTTCATCGAACCCTAAAGAGCAAACCGCCAATTATGTGAACGGCCAAATCAGCAATTTTTTTCCTTGGGAAAAAATCACTGATCTGGCCAGAAATTAAACATCAGTAACAACACCTCAAAGTGGGGGGCTTCACCCTGCACACCCCCTCATGTTAAGGGGTTTTGCCACCTACACACCACTAAATATATCAACTCCAAGATCGTATTACAGTGGGGAAAGGGGCAAATTCACGCTGATGGCCAAGCGATTTTTTTTCCCTAGGAAGAAAATCGCTGATTTGGCCATTCGCGTAACTGCTGCTTTGATCTTTAAGGGTCGATGAAGAGGCGTTCACTGTAATGCCTCTTCGATTAGATAATATAGACCCCATTTTTTATGGCAGTTCAGTGAGATATTGTTTGGAAGTTACATCATGGAACAATTTTTTTTTTGGTTATCCATGTGCTATTATAGTAGACAGCATTATTGTTGGAGGCAATGATGAAGACGAACATGATAGAAATCACAGGAAAGTTGTAGACTGTGCACATGAAGTAAATCTCAAACTGAATCCTCAGAAATATAAATTCAAACTGAAAGAAGTTACCTATGCGGGACATTTGTTTACCAGTTCTGGCTGACTACTGGATCCATTAAGCAAACAGCAATTCTTGAAATACCACTTCCAGAGAATGTCACATCTTTACAACATTTTCTAGGTATGGTCAACTATTTAGGAAAGTTCATCCCAGACCTGAGTGAGCTTTCTGCCCCATTATGTGAGTTGACACACACAAATGTAAACTAGTCCTGTTTGTATCAACACCAAACAGCATTATTCTGAAGAAGAAAATTGCCAGTCCACCTATATTGCGATATTATGACGTTCACAAATCTGTAACAGTTTCTTGTGATGCTTCAAAGTATGGCCTTGTTGCAGCATGTCTTCAAGAAGGCATAGCAGTTGCTTATGCATCAGGAACTTTACTCAAACAAAGATGCATTATGCACAGAGAAAGACCTTTTGGCAGTAGTGTTCTCATGTTCAAAGTACAATAATTATATTTATGGCAGACCTATCCAAATAGAGACTGAGCACCTACTACTAGTGACAATTCTGAAAAAGCTAGTGCATATCACCCAGCTTGATTGAAACACATGATGTTAAAATTGCAAAAGTACAACTTCAGTATTGTTTACAAAAAAAGCAAATACTTGTACCTTGCTGATGCTTTGTCACACATACCCAGACAAATGACAGAGCTGCCTGAAGATGAAACATCAGATGTTGAAGTCATGGAAGTCAGACATTTTTTTCATCATCACACCTTGATGAACTTAGAAATCACATAGCTTCAGATCCAGTTCTTCAGAAGCTGAACAATGTTATCAGTCATGGATAGCCAAGATGACAAACTAGTTTACCACTTAACATTCAGTAGTATTTTCCTTACCGAGATGAGCTCATCATAATAGGTTCATAGGTTCATACTAGGCTATCTGCCCTAGGGCATTTACAAGCCTAGCCAGAGTGTGTTTGGCTTTCGCCACCCTTTGAACTGAGTTTACTGTGCCCTTTTTAAGGTTAGTTTACTTTGCCTCTGTCTAGTAGTGACACAGAAGTAATCCCCAGGGTAAACCTGCGATCTCCCATCCACTCATTAAGATTCCTCTTGAAGAGAGTCAGTGAGGGCCTCTGCCTAACATGTACTGGGATTTTAATCCAGAGTGAAGGGAGCCTCTGGGTTATGAATCTGTCCCTCCAGCATGTTCTATTTATTTCTGTTCTGAGGTTCAAGTCCCTCGAGCACGTAGCTCTAAGGGATTTGGATTTTCTGAGGTAGAGCATGTCCATTAATTCCGGGTTGGACATAGCTTTATACGTCAGGCATAGATCGCCTCTAGGTAGGCGGTATGCAACTGAGTAGAGCTGGAGTTTCTTTAACCGAGCAGCATATGGCATCTGAGACCCTTGATCCTCTGTGTGAGGTACTTTTGGGGTCTTTCTAGTTGCTGCAGGTGTCGGGTAAGGTACATCCCAAATGGGGCATTGTATTCTATTATGGGCCTGATGAGGGATGAATAAAGGGGCACGATGACCTCTCTTGATCTAGATGTGAATCCTTTCATGATAAGGTGGGCTATATAGAAGGTCTTTATAACCACTTTGGCAATGTGGTTGTCGAATGAGAGATTACTATCAACTTGGGTCCCCAGGTCCCTAATTACTTCCTCCGTACTTAATGGGTTACCACCTATGTGGTAATTTGTGGACACTTTGTTTTTGCCAAAGGGTATGACTATATATTTTTTGGCATTAAGCTTAAGGCCATGGCTTTGCTGACATGCAAAGATATATCCTGGTCCTGGTCAGAACAACACCAAAGAGCATTTGATGTCCTGAAACACATAATTGCTAGTCCACCTACTTTAAGATACTATGATGTTCACAAACCAGTAACTCTTTCCTCTGATGCTTCTAAATTTGGTCTTGGTGCAGCCATTCTTCAAGAGGGGAGACCAGTACCCTATGCATCCAGAACTCTAACCCAAACTGAAATGCAGCATGCTCAGATAATAAAGAAAGAACTTCTGACAATTGTGTTTGCATGTTCGAAGTTCCATGATTATATTTATGGCCACCCTATTCAAATCGAGACTGATCACCAACCTTTAGTCACTATTTTGAGAAAGCCAATGCACACAGCACCTGCTAGACTGCAACATCTGATGCTCAAATTACAAAAGTACAATTTTAATCTTGTTTACACAAAAGGCAAACTTCTTTATCTTGCTGATACTTTATCCAGATTGCCCAGAAAAACCACTGAACAGTATGAAAATGAGAAACCTGATTTTGAAATCAATGGAAGTGAGAGTTTTTTTCCACGTCTTGATGAGCTAAGAGCTCACACACCTTCAGCTCCAATTCTGCAGAAGCTCAACCAATTTATCCGTTGAGGATGGCCTTCAAAGCAGTCCTGTTTACCAGTAGACGCGCAACAGCATTTTCCTTACAGACATTGTCTGACAATGGTATCATGATGAAAGGCCCAAAGTGATTGTTCCAAAATCCTTGCAACAAGAGTATATTAAGGTCTTGCATCATGGCCCCACAGGAAGTGATTCTACCAAAAGAAAGACAAGAAGACTAGTATTTTGGCCTTCTATGTCAAAAGATGTTGAGAAAGAACATTCAGCTCGTTCTGTATGTAATAGCACTAAACCGCATCAACAAAAAGAGCCAGATTCCTGAATTACCTTGGTTGACAGTAGCCACAGACATTTTCAAATGGAATGGTCAACATTACTTGGTATTAGTAGACTCTTATTCAAATTGGTTCGAGAATGACATACTTCCTAACCTAACATCCAATAGTGACATTACTAAGTTGAAGAGACATTTTTCTGTCCATGGTTGTCTACACAGAGTAATTTTGACAATGATGCACAGTTTACAAGTCAGCAGTTCAAGAGATTTGCTGAAATGTGGGACTTTGTTCATTTTAAGCGTAGTGACGAATACCCACAGTCAAATGGCTTGATGGAATGTGCAGTTCAAAGTGCAAAATAGCTGTTAGAGAAGTTGAAACAAGACAATACCGATGTTTTTTCTAAATCTCCTGAATATCAGAAACATTCCTTGTGATAATCATCTTGGTTCACCTGCCCAGAGACTTATGTCGAGACAAACCAGAACAACATTACCAATCAGTAGCAATCTGTTGGTTTCATGTGCTAAGAACAACAAGGCATTGAAAGCTCAACTTCTGAAAAAGCATTTGCCTCAGAAGTCCTATTATGATAAAACCAGCAAACCGCTCAATCCATTACAAGAAGGGGAGATAGTGAGGATGCAGACAGCAAATGGTTTTGATCAGATTGGATATTTGAAAAGTTTCCATCAAGAGCCAAGATTTTTATTTTCTATTGTGGAATTGCAAGGAATAGAATATAGGTGGAATCTGAAGCATTTATTACCAGTGTCCAGGCAGTGTTGCAGCATCTTACCTGTAATAAAGAGTCTAGTTCTCAGAGTGACTTATCCAATATTACAGTTTCAAAGGACATTACAGCAGATATCCCAAGAGTCCTAAAGCAGAAAATTCACCAGTGACTGTCCCCGTTGTTAAACCCAGTCCTATTACATTACAAAACCAGGTCGCATTTCCAGACCTAGTTCCCATTACACGGCACCTAGATATGATTGTTGTTTTGCTCATTATTTCTGTATAATTTGCATGCCTATTCAAATGTCGTTATCATTACAAGACAGCTAAGTACAGAGGGAGGATGTAGAGCAGAGTGTGTGATATACCTTTAAGAAGCTTTCTAGTCAGCAGGCACGTGCATATAAGTACTGAGCACATGCAAGCAAGAGTGCCATTTTGAGTGAGCAACAGAGTGAGAGCATGCATGTGTGTAGTAGTCAGTCAGTCAGTTAGTTTAAGTTTAATGTTCCTGCTATCCATCCTCATGTGTTTGTATGCAATAAAGTGCTTAAACAAACACCCAAGCCTCATCGTCTTATTCAGATATATAACACGAGCGACACAGAGGTCTTAAACTGTGACACATTGCTCTGGAGTGTGTAATAAGGAGTTACATTAGGGGTGGACAGAGGTATAGAGTCTAGTCCTAGGCTATAAAGCATGTTCCTGTTGTGCACTTAGGGGAAAATTGTGAAATATTACTCCTGTTTAAGTGACAGTCTCACGTTGGAGTCAGTAGTCAGTGTTGAAGCTCCTTAGTTACTGACCCAGGATAGTAAGGGATGTCACATTATTTGGGTCTATATTATCTACTCGAAGAGGCATGACAGCAAATGCCTCTTCATCGAACCCTAAAGAGCAAACCGCCAATTATGTGAACGACCAAATCAGCAATTTTTTTCCTAGGGAAAAAATCACTGATCTGGCCAGAAATGAAACATCAGTAACAACACCTCAAAGTGGGGGGCTTCACCCCGCACACCCCCTCATGTTAAGGGGATTTGCCACCTACACACCACTAAATATATCAACTCCAAGATCGTATTACAGTGGGGAAAGGGGCAAATTCACGCTGATGGCCAAGCGATTTTTTTTCCCCTAGGAAGAAAATCGCTGCTTTGGCCATTCGCGTAACTGCTGCTTTGATCTTTAAGGGTCGATGAAGAGGCGTTCACTGTAATGCCTCTTCGATTAGATAATATAGACCCCATTTTTTTATGGCAGTTCAGTGAGATATTGTTTGGAAGTTACATCATGGAACAATTTTTTTTTTGGTTATCCATGTGCTATTATAGTAGACAGCATTATTGTTGGAGGCAATGATGAAGACGAACATGATAGAAATCACAGGAAAGTTGTAGACTGTGCACGTGAAGTAAATCTCAAACTGAATCCTCAGAAATATAAATTCAAACTGAAAGAAGTTACCTATGTGGGACATTTGTTTACCAGTTCTGGCTTACTACCGGATCCATTAAGCAAACAGCAATTCTTGAAATACCACTTCCAGAGAATGTCACATCTTTACAACATTTTCTAGGTATGGTCAACTGTTTAGGAAAGTTCATCCCAGACCTGAGTGAGCTTTCTGCCCCATTATGTGAGTTGACACACAAAAATGTAAACTAGTCCTGTTTGTATCAACACCAAACAGCATTATTCTGAAGAAGAAAATTGCCAGTCCACCTATATTGCGATATTATGACGTTCACAAATCTGTAACAGTTTCTTGTGATGCTTCAAAGTATGGCCTTGTTGCAGCATGTCTTCAAGAAGGCATAGCAGTTGCTTATGCATCAGGAACTTTACTCAAACAAAGATGCATTATGCACAGAGAAAGACCTTTTGGCAGTAGTGTTCTCATGTTCAAAGTACAATAATTATATTTATGGCAGACCTATCCAAATAGAGACTGAGCACCTACTACTAGTGACAATTCTAAAAAAGCTAGTGCATATCACCCAGCTTGATTGAAACACATGATGTTAAAATTGCAAAAGTACAATTTCAGTATTGTTTACAAAAAAAGCAAATACTTGTACCTTGCTGATGCTTTGTCACACACACCCAGACAAATGACAGAGCTGCCTGAAGATGAAACATCAGATGTTGAAGTCATGGAAGTCAGACATTTTTTTCATCATCACACCTTGATGAACTTAGAAATCACATAGCTTCAGATCCAGTTCTTCAGAAGCTGAACAATGTTATCAGTCATGGATAGCCAAGATGACAAACTAGTTTACCACTTAACATTCAGTAGTATTTTCCTTACCGAGATGAGCTCATCATAATAGGTTCATAGGTTCATACTAGGCTATCTGCCCTAAGGCATTTACAAGCCTAGCCAGAGTGTGTTTGGCTTTCGCCACCCTTTGAAACGAGTTTACTGTGCCCTTTTTAAGGTTAGTTTACTGTGCCTCTGTCTAGTAGTGACACAGAAGTAATCCCCAGGGTAAACCTGCGATCTCCCATCCACTCATTAAGATTCCTCTTGAAGAGAGTCAGTGAGGGCCTCTGTCTAACATGTACTGGAATTTTAATCCAGAGTGAAGGGAGCCTCTGGGTTATGAATCTGTCCCTCCAGCATGTTCTATTTATTTCTGTTCTGAGGTTCAAGTCCCTCGAGCACGTAGCTCTAAGGGATTTGGATTTTCTGAGGTAGAGCATGTCCATTAATTCCGGGTTGGACATAGCTTTATACGTCAGGCATAGATCGCCTCTAAGTAGGTGGTATGCAACTGAGTAGAGCTGGAGTTTCTTTAACCGAGCAGCATATGGCATCTGAGACCCTTGATCCTCTTTGTGATGTACTTTTGGGGTCTTTCTAGTTGCTGCAGGTGTCGCGTAAGGTACATCCCAAATGGGGCATTGTATTCTATTATGGGCCTGATGAGGGATGAATAAAGGGGCACGATGACCTCTCTTGATCTAGATGTGAATCCTTTCATGATAAGGTGGGCTATATAGAAGGTCTTTCTAACCACTTTGGCAATGTGGTTGTCGAATGAGAGATTACTATCGACTTGGGTCCCCAGGTCCCTAATTACTTCCTCCGTACTTAATGGGTTACCACCTATGTGGTAATTTGTGGACACTTTGTTTTTGCCAAAGGGTATGACTATATATTTTTTGGCATTTAGCTTAAGGCCATGGCTCTGGCACCAGTTATCCGTCTCTGTGAGACCCTTTTGAAGGATGTTCATGTCAGCTGGAGAGTCAATTATGGCACCCAGTTTGCAGTCATCTGCGAACTTGGTCAGCCACAGTCCTCCCATGTTAGCCTGTACCTCAGAAAAATATATACTGAACAAGAGAGGTCCCAGGACTGAGCCTTGTGGGATGCCACTTGTAACTGGTTTCGAGTCTGACATGGCTCCAGCAATTCTGACTCTGTGGGTTCTGTCTTTGAGCCAGATTGCAACCCATCTAGTGACATAGGGGTTTATATTTAAGCTGGATAACTTATCTATGATGCCTGAGTGGGATATTGTGTCGAATGCTTTTGCGAGATCCAGGTAGGCTGTGTGGACTACCTTCCCTTCATCTATGGCCTTGGTGACTGTTTCAAAGAAGTCAACCAGATTCAAGAGGCAGGATCTGCCCTTAACAAAGCCGAATTGGGTAGGATCTAGTGTCTGTAGGTCCCCAATGTCTTTGTTTATGAGTTCCATGATGATCCTCTCCATAGCTTTGCAGACTAGGCTAGTCAGGCTTATGGGGTGATAGTTTCCAGGGTCCATAGAAGCACCACCGTTGTGGAGTGGGACCACTGTTGCTGTACGCCATTCTTTGGGCACATATCCTGTAGTAAGGCTGAGACTGTACAGCAGTTTTACGTGAGAGTTTAGTTCTTCTTGGAGTTCATGTAGGATGTAACCCAGGACACCGTCTGGTCCCATTGATGCTGTGTTTTTTGCTTTGGAGAGGGCAGCTTTCACCTGAGCATCTGAGATGTTAGGGAGGCAGCACTCTGTTGGGATAGATATTTGCTCTTTTGTGGGGGGGGGGGTTTGCACTGAACCTGTCTGCCAGGATGTTGGCAATGTCCATAGGTACCGTGTATTTTTTGTCATTTTGGATCAACTCTGAGCATATCTGGGAGTTGCATCCCAGGTTCCTAACATAACTGAAGAAGGCCTTGTGATTATCTTTAGTTTCCTCTGCAATTTTTCTCTTGAAGCTGGCCTTGGAGGATTTTATGAATGATCGTAGGTTTTTGCTAGTACTGATCAGAGATGCCTTCCCTTTTAGGGATTTTGCTCTATCATGTAGTAGCTTCCTCCTTCTGTTGTACAGCTTATTTATGGCTGGGGTCCACCAGAATGGACTCCTGCCTTTGGAAGATTGGGTCTTGGTTTTGTTTGGGATAGCATGATCCATGCATTCCTGGAGGTATCCATAGAATGTGTTTATATAGGATTCTGCAGTTTGGGCCGTAGTTTCCACATGCCCAGGGGCCTTGAAGGATTCCACCTCAGTTTTGAGAAGTGTGAAGTTCACTTTTGAGAAGTTTTTCACTGTGGTTTTCTGGGCTGGGGGTGGGGTCAGGATGTGGATATCCAGTGAGATTAATTTATGGTCCGATCTTACCAATGAGGGGTATACCTCTGGTATGGAGCATAGTCCCCATGTTGGTGATGATTAGGTCAAGTATGTTTTCCCCTCTTAAGGGAGTGGTGACTAGTTGTTCCATAGCATTTGAGTTTATAAATTCTAGGAACCTTTGGGCTAGGGTGTTGGGGCTTGAGTAATGCTCCCAGTCTATGTTTGGGTAGTTGAAGTCACCCAATATGATGGTGTTTGGAGAGATCTTCATATTCTCTAGTTCTCAGGAAAGCCGAGTGGGATTCCTGATTTTGAGAGGGTGGTCTGTAATATGCTACAAACTGATAAGCAGTTTTGCCCACTGTTAGTTGCACATGGATGGTCTCTGAGGCTTTGTGCAGTGCCACTAACCTGGAGGTGTGGGTATCCTTGATGAATAATGGATACTCCCCCTTCTTTTGTGGATTGGTCTGAGTTTTGGGGCCGAAAAACATTATATGAGGTATAACCTGGTAGTGCTGGTGTGCTCTCTGGAGCCTTGAACCAGGTTTCTGTCACTGCACAGATATCGATGTTCTCCATACTGAGGAGGGCTTCGAGTGCGTGCATCTTGAGGTTTAGACCTGGCATTTAGCAGCATTACCCTTAGTTTCTTATTCATTGTGTTGTCTATGGAGGTGGGTTTGTCTTTTGAGCCTTGCCTAAAAAAGGCACTATGTGGGTGGCAAGAGCCTTTGCCAATATCCGAAAGCCCAGGGGTGACAGGTGCAAGCCGTCCCTAGCGAAACAACGTGGCTTGTCGAGCATGTCATTGCAGGCTGACAGACACTGGATCCCCTTTGAATGACACCAAAATTTTAGCCAATTGTTAAAATCGATCATTTTGTCTTTATACTGTGGCATCATTCTAGGTGAGGGTAAGATGCTGCTCAAGGTCAGGGTCATACCGGCCTGGGCTACATGATCAGAGAGCTCCTCTATGTCTCTTTTCATGTAGTCGAGGGAGGTACGTCTCAGGTCATTCACAACAGCATGGACAATGACTGAGTCATATTTGTACTTGCTTTGGAGTGACCTGAGTGCTTGTGTTATGTGGCGGATCCTAGCGCCTGACAGGCAGCTCACTGTGACCTTCTCTTTGTTCAGCCTGATGAGCAGGACGTCAGTGTGTCTGACTATAGAATCACCTATATCAAGTGTATCAGGTGTGTTATTTAGCCTTAAGGGCTGTGACTGTTTGGCACATTGACTTTGTGAGCTGTGTGTTGCACGTGTTTTGTTTTGGGGTAGTGTCTGCTTGGATGTCTGCTTTGGAGGTCTCTGCTGCTTAGGCAGATTTTTATTTAGCGCCTCCGAGTATGTTTTTGTGTGTTTATGTGTTTGGTTTGCTGTTGTGATAGGACTATGTGAGACTGGATTTGTGATGTGTGAGGTTACCTTCTCCTCCTGACTGGTTGATAATGGAATGGCTCTGTCATTTGTCTGGGTGGATGATGGAATCATCATGGAAAGTCCAAAAGTGGTAATTCCTAAAGCATTATAATAGGAATATATCAAAATCTTCCACTGTGGTCTCCAAGGTATTGATTCATCCAAAAGAAGGGCAAGAGGCATTGTATTTTGGCCTTTTATGTCCAAAGATATAATGAAGGAAACTTCAGCATATTCAATTTGCAACAGCACCAAACCACATCAACAAAAAGAACCACTTCAGCTACTCCAAATTCCTGAATGACCATGGTTGATGGTTGCTACAGATATTTTCAAATGGAATGATCAACATTACTTAGCTTTAGTAGACTCTTACTCAAATTGGTTTGAAATTGACCTACTTCCCAACTTGACATCCAGTACAGTCATTACAAAATTGAAGAGACATTTTTCTGTCCATGGTAGTCCACACAAAGTCATGTCTGACAATGGTGCACAGTTTACAAGTTGGCAGTTTAAGAAATTTGCTGAGTCTTGGGACTCTGATCATATTGCCAGTAGTACTAAATATCCACAATGCAATGGGTTAGCTGCAGTTCAGAGTGCAAAACATTTGTTGAAGAAATCCAAGAGAGATGGTACCGATGTTTTCTTTAACTTATTCAATCTCAGAACCATTCCTCGAGACAACTTACTTGGTTCACCTGCTCAGATATTAATGTCCAGACAGACTAGAACAACTCTACTAATCAGTAACCAATTGTTACTACCAAATGCAAAGAACAACATTGTGGTCAAGGCTCAACTTTTGACAAAACATCAATTAGAAACGTTGTACTACGATAAGACCAGTAAATCCCTTAGGCCATTACTACAAAGAGAAGTTGTGAGGATGCAAACATCTAAAGGATATGACTGAGTGGGAATCATGAAGAACATTTCTGAGGAACCAAGATCTTATATCATACAATTGGAAGGAACACATTTCAGAGAGAATCAAAGACATGTTACCTGTTTCTGAACCAGTGATGCAGCAGATTGCCTGTGCTGACGACTCTAATTCCCAGAGTGACTCTACACCTGTTTGAATTCAAAAGGGCAGTGTCCTTCCTTCAAATAATTTTGCTATAATCCCTGATGTTCCACTTGTGAAAGAATCCCCAGAGACTGTCCCTGTTGCTAAACCAAATCAAAGTTTCTATGTTACCAGACTGGATAGAATTTCCAGACTGAATTCGAAATACACAGCGACTTGGACTTAAACTCAGTTTTGTTTGTTAAAATGTTGATATAATGATTCACTCTCAAAATGTCTTTGTTCTCCTATTTTGCACATTGAAAAAAATTAAAGATGGAGGATGTAGATCAGTGTGTATATTGTATCTAGTCAGCTACTGTAGTCAGAGAGCACATGCATATAAGTTACTGAGCACGTGCAAGATCAGTGTCATTTTATATAGTCATTCAGTTTGAGTGCTAGCTTGAATGAAGATGCACATGTGAGTATGTTAGAGGTAATGAGTTAGTCAGTATGCATATGAAGTTCAAAGTATATGTTCCATTTACAGCTCCTGATGTGTTTATGTACAATAAATGACTTGAACACATTCCGTGCCTCAGTGCATCATTTAAATACATGAGATATGCGACAGCCTTCCCTCCAAACATATTTAACCTTTTCTTATTACGAGTCACAAAAATGCCTTTTCTGTCAATTTCCTCCCTTTACCCTTCCTTGTTAGTTGATTTTCATTGACATGCAATAGCCATATATACATCAACTATCATGACTGGACAGTAAAAGTATTTTAAAATAAAATGTAGATTATTGATAAAATCTTGGCACTGGTTTTCTAAAGTTACAGTTATGGTTGTGGTGTATTTTTTACTGCAGCAACCATGCAGAGCTTTAAATCAGCAGAATGCTAACAGTTATTTTATGACAATCACTTTTTCTTTTTTTATTTTTCATACAAAACACAATATTGCAGCAGGAAGCATGGCATGCATAAATTGTCCACCAAGACTCGTAGATATATGAAATACTTTTAATAAAATACTTGCAAGTCGGTAAGCGCTTTCACCAAGTAAACATTGGCTTCATCAGACCATAATGATAGTAAAACACACAGTGATACAATTTATATAGTCATATGGTCAATTAAAACAATTCAAATTCATCAGCAGCATATTTTATGCCAGCATTCATTTACAGACATTAGTTACTTTCAATTGTTTTTTAGATGACATCACATATTAAAGGAGAAACTCCCTTTTCAATGTACATGCTACAATCTAAAAGTTACATCTAAACACAGTGCCTTATAGATTGAATCAAGCCAACTGGCAAAACATGCTCTATCTTGGTAATCTCCTCTTATCAAGTGCCATTTAAAAAGCAATTGAAAATAATTAATGTATGCAAATGAATGCTTGTATAGAATATGCTACTGGTGAATCTGAATTGTTTTAATTGACCATATGACTATATAAAGTGTATGACAGTATGTTTTACTATCAGTACAGTCTGATGAAGCCAATTTTTACTTGGTGAAAGTGCTTACCAACTTGCAAGTATTTTATTAAAAGTATTTCATATATCTACAAGTCTTGGTGGGGAATTTATGTGTGCCTAGCTCCTGCTGCAATATTGTGTTTTGTTTTACTTGGATTTTTATACATTGCTGGCTGGTTTACTCATTGGGTAATTGTGTACATTATGTTTTAGCTCATTTTGGTTACCCACGAGAGCATGGAAGAAGGACATGGAATACAAATCAGTGATTTCCAGTCAAGATGGAATCAGGAGGGTGAATGGCCTAGTGGGCCTGCTTCAGGGAGGCGATAATCCATTGCTTGAATATAATGGAGAGCTAGTCTCAGAAGGTATTATCCCTGAATTTGAATATGACATCACAATTTGAATATGACAGACAATCATTTCGTATACAGGTAAACCGTTTAGAAGACGACCTCTTTAAGCTTTAGAGAATGCAACATCAAAGGTAACATTTTGAAGCATGTCTCCATCTTAGATGGGTACTGAGGGTCTTAAGGGTATTAAAAATGTTTACGTATGGCATGCAGTACCTGGAGCTTCTTACTAAATGGCAAAATTTGAATTTGGAAACCAGTTTTGGATACATGTGTTTGATGAATGAGTTTTTTAAACCAGAGGAAGATAACTTGATAGCTGCTATAAGTGAGCAGCAGGAATGCTTTGTATCCACCAGTAATTACTGATAAAGCTATTGGAGGGGTTGTTGATAATGTGTCAATGTACAATAGAAGGCTGGTCAGTCAAAAGAAAAAAAGACTTGATAGAGATTTATTAGACTTTAAACATGGGCATATTTTTTCATGGCCCAATGAAGATCGTAGGGCTGTTTGAGAAATACAACTAAGACACCATCTGGAAATGGAGCCACTGGGCCCAGAACATCAGCTGCAGTTGAGGAGGGGATGAATATCCAATTATCTGGAAACAATATAAGGAATTCACCCGAGTCTGTGGGTGATATGGACTATGAGTTATCCAACCATCAAGAAGATGTGGGAATCACACAATCGTTAGTCTTAAATATTTCAAAAAGACCATTGACTGAAATTGAGACTGGGGTATTGGGTATGGGTATATCTTTTATTCCTGCTCATGCTGCGAATATATCTGATTCTGTTATTGACCTAAGGATATTTGGAAGAAATGTAATGCTGAAACTAATGCATGACAATAGTAATGTAAATTCTAAAAAAATGTGATTTTAAAAAGTTAGGTAACATGGTGCCTATGAATCATCCAATATTAGAGGCCTTTTGTAAAGTTTGTGAACAAGATTTATACAGGCTATTTGATACTAAACCAACTGGCAAAACGTTCTATAATATGAATAGAATTGAGGAGGAAGCGCTTAATGCATTGAGAAATGACACTTCTATAGTAGTACGCCCAGCACATAAGGGCAGCATGACAGTAGTTATGGATAGAAGTTTTCATTTTAGTTCTATTAATAATATGCTGGGGGATGAAAGTGTGTATGAGAAGGTAGACATTAAATGTATAGAAAATCTGATGAGAGATATGCATTATATGGTGAATGATTATATGTTAAACTTTCAAATTACAATGGAGCTTGCACAATATTTGACAGATGAATCACCCACTATACCTATGTTTCAGGGACAATTTAAGGTGCATAAGAACTCTAGGACACTGCCATTTAGGCCCATAGTAGCTGGGCAAGGATGGGTTACCGAGCCCTTCTCTGTATTTATTGAGAAGCATGTCAGACCAGTTCTGGATAAGTCAGAGACTGTACTAAGAGACAGCAAACATTTTTTACAGGACTTTTATGGATTTATGGAAAGGCATAATTGATTATGTGATTATATGTTAGTTACTATGGATGTAGTATCTCTGTTTACAACAATACCTAACACTGAAGGGGTAGAATATTTACGTAGGTATTTGAATGACCAGAGTGAATATGAATTAGAAGTTATGTACCTACCATAACGTTCCATGTTAGTTGTCTTCTCTCGCCTTCTTTCTTGCTGGATGGGTTCGGAGCCGATCCTCGGCCCCGACTCGGCACTTGCTTTAGCTCGAGAACTCCTTTTACCAGCTCGAGGCAACCCTATATCCCATGATGCAAGGCGGAACTACCTCAGATCTCGTTTGGTAGCTAACTTACCCTGCTAAAGACTATCCTAAAAGAATTAGGAACAATGGTTCCTAAAGAAATCCTCCTAACAACGTACCGGAGGAAACAATCTAATAGGAACTCTCCAAGATCTGTCCAGGCCAGGGGGAAGGAGGGAGGACCTTAAGAAAGAAGGCGAGAGAAGACAACTAACATGGAACGTTATGGTAGGTACATAACTTCTAAATGTTAAGTTGTCAATCTCGCCTTCATTCTTGCTGGATGGGACCGCGTCCTAGCACCTGTATCCCGGTGGCTCAATGGAACAGACTCTTGAGAACTGTGGAACCAAAACTGGCCCTATCTCTAGAGACCAAGTCCAACTTGTAATGAGAAACAAAGGTATGAGGCGTGGCCCAAGTAGCTGCTGCACAAATGGTATCAATGGGTAGTCTATCCTGAAAAGCTGCAGAAGTGGATAGACTCCTGGTTGAGTGAGCTTTAGGCTTAGAAGATAGCTGTTTGCCCCTGAGAGAGTATACATAGGAAATAGTGGAAGTCAACCATCTGGATAAGGTCACTTTAGATACTGGAAGACCTATCCTGTTTTCTGCATAGGAGACAAATAATTGGTCCGATTTTCTGAATTGTTTAGTTCTATGCAAATAGTACCTGAGCTGACGATGGATATCCAAAAAATGCAGTTTCTGTTCAGCTCTGTTGGAATAGTTTGGGAAAAAGACTGGTAGGTCTATAGATTGGTTAATGTTGGTTTGAGATACGACTTTGGGAAGAAAGGAAGGGTTAGTTCTTAATGATACCCTGTCCTTATGAAAAACCAAATAAGGGGAACGAATGCAGAGAGCTTGAATCTCGGAAACCCTTCTTGCAGAAGTGACAGCCAGTAAAAATATAGTTTTCCAGGTCAATAACTTCAAAGAACATGAAGCAGACGGTTCGAAGGGAGGCAGTATCAAGGATGCCAACATTAAGTTCAGATCCCATTGCGGAGGAGGATGCTTTATAGGTGGTTTTAGGAGGAAAACTCCTCTGAGAAAGGCCTTGCATAACCTATGAGACATAATGTTATTGTCATGCAGGCCAACATGATACTTAGAAATAGCAGCCAGTTGTACTTTGACTGTAGATGACGAGGATCCTGAATGAAAAACCTCCGCCAGGAAATCTAAAACCGAATGTACAGGAGCAGTAAAGGGGTCAATATTTCTGGAATTGCCCAAATAGAAAAACGCCGCCACCTGCTAGCATATACAGTCCTAGTGGACGACTTCAAGGAAGAGACTAAAATGTCTCTGACTGAGTCCGAAATCATCGGTAGCCTGGCTAGGGTAGGAAGTGGAGCAACCAAGCAGTGAGGTTGAGAGAATGAATGGCCCGGTGCTGCTGACCCGATTGGTGGATCAAGAGATCCGGAACTGGGTCCAGATGCCAGGGCTGCACCAGAAGATGACGATGCAGAGACAGAAACCAAATTTGTCGAGGCCAATATGGGGCAATGAGGATCAACTTGGCTCTCAAAACGGTGGCTTTCTGAATAACTTGTGGAATCAAGGGAAAAGGAGGAAAAGCGTACAGAAGTCCCCGGGGCCAATCCTGGGTTAGAGAGTCTCTCAGGGGTTGGCCTGGAAGGGGAAAGAGAGTGAAGAAATCGGGGCACTTGTTGTTTTGAGGAGTAGCAAAAAGATCGCAAGAAGGAGTGCCCCACTTCAGAAAAATCTGATCCACTACAGATTGATTGAGAGACCACTCATGAGGCATCAGAATGGATCTGCTCAGCCTGTCCGCTAATAGGTTGGACCTGCCGGGGATGTGCGTTGCTATCAGAAACCGCTGAGAAGAGATCGCCCACTGCCAAAGTCTGAGAGCTTCTCGACATAACGGATAGGACCTGGTCCCGCCCTGCTTGTTGATGTACCAGACTATGGACATGTTGTCCATCTGTACTGCAATAGTCCCCGTGGGAAGAAAGTCATTGAGGGCTTGCAACATTAAAAGCACTGCTCTCATCTCCAGGACATTTATGTGCAGATGGTATTCTATGGGTTGCCACGTCCCGTGGACCATCCTGCCCTGATAATGCCCCCCCACCCGATCAGAGAGGCATCCGTAGTGACCGTGGCAACTGGAGGAGGGGGAATAAAGGGTCGGCCCTGATGAAGAAGAGGGGAAGATATCCACCAGTTCAGATGAGCTCGGCACGACTGTGTTACCAAGATTTCGTGCCTCATCGGGAGACTGTGGAACGACCACTGCGTGAATAGCATCCACTGCAGAAGACGCATGTGGAAGCGAGCCAGTGGTAGAAGAACAATGGCCGCAGCCATAAGACCTAGAACCTTCAGTATAAATCTGGCTTTGATCTTGTTGCTTTGCAAAAGAAGCCGAACAAATTTTTGGATGTCCAGAATTCTTTGATCTGTTAGTCTGGCTAACATTTTGACGGTGTTTAATTCTGCGCCTATAAAGGTGATAGATTGGCAAGGCAGCAGAGAAGATTTTTCGAAGTTTACTGAAATTCCCAAACTCCTGCAAAGCTGTAGAGTGTAGTCTCTGGACTGAAGGAGCTGACACTTGGTGGTGGCGGAGAGGAGCCAGTCATCCAAATAGGGAAACACCTGGAATCCTCGACGTCTCAGATGAGCTGTGACCACTGCCATGCATTTGGTAAACACTCTGGGGGCTGAAGTGAGGCCAAAGGGCAGGGCTCTGAATTGGTAATGACTGGTCCCTAGCCGAAAGCGGAGAAACCTTCTGGAGCGTCTGTGAATCTTTATGTGATAGTACGCATCCTGAAGGTCTATAGAGCACATCCAGTTGTCCTTGCCCAGAAAGGGCAGAATGGACTGAAGCGTGACCATCCGGAATCTTGCCTTCTTGACAAATCTGTTCAGATTGCTCAGGTCTAATATTGGTCTCCAATCTCCCGTCCTTTTGGGGACCAAAAAGAATCTGGAGTAGATGCCGGATCCTACCTGGTCTGCTGGCACAGCCTGGACGGCTCTTTTTTCTAGGAGCTTTGAAACCTCCTGTTCTGCCAAATCCCTTTGACCGGGTGAGATGTCTGGAAGGGATTGTAGAGGTATGGGAAACCTTTCGAAGGGGATTTTGTAACCCTTGGATATAATCGACTGTACCCACATCTCTTGAGATAGGGATTGCCAGGCTACTGGGTACAGCGAAATCCTTCCCCCGACTGCCTCCAAGGGTGGACAGTCGGGCAACACCTCAGGGATGCTGAAAGGGCTTCTCAGGAAGAGACTCCCTGTTGCCCTGGTTCTGAGGACCCCCCCCTGCCTCTAGGGCGGCGTCTATTATTGTTACCCCCTCTGCCTCTGGGGGTAAACTGACCACGTGTGTCCGGTGTAGCTCCTTGGGCTTTACGGAACCACATCTTCCCCCCCTTCTGACCCTTGGGGTATGGTCTAGAAGGAGTGGAAAACTGGACTCCAACGGCAGAAAGAGTTTTACCGTCCTGCTCACACCTGGTCAAGGTATCCTTCACCTGAGGTCCGAACAAAGCCGAACCATCAAAGGGGGTATTAGTGAAGGACGCCTTAAAGAGGTCCGCAAAATTACAAAGCCGCATCCAGGCTTGGCGTCTAAGAGCAACTCCTGTGCCTGCGGCTCTGCTCACTCCGTCGGCCGCATAGGATATGAGCCGCATGGAGGAGTTAGATATGGAATTCAGGATAGCAAGCTGCGAGGCAATCTTTTCCTGAGCCCCAGCAGCAGAAGGATCCTGGACTACTTCTCCCAGTTCCTTGAGAACATCTCGTTGAAGCCTGGTGAAGTGACAAAGATAATTCAGCGAACGCATAGCAAAGGTCGCTGAAGAAAACATCCACTTTCCATACCTGTACATGGTCCTAGAGTCCTTATTAGGAGGATGGACAGGTACTGAAGGATCCGCCAGTTCCTTCTTAGTGGCAGCCGCCACCACCATAGCATCCACCGGAACACCCTTGGAAAGGAACTGTTTGTCTGAAGGGGCCGTAATGAATTTGGATGGTCTTCTGGGGACAGGTTCCACAGAATCTGGAGCCGCCCACGCCTTACGAGCCACTACCTGCATAAGTGGGTCGAAAGGCGGAGACACCCAGGAGGTGGAGGGTCGGGATCCAAAAGCCTCCAGGTATACCGACTCATCCTCGGAGGGGTCAATGGAGGGCCAATTCCCCCTCTGTTTGAGGAGCTCAAGGATGTCTGAAAAAGAGACATCCTCAGAGGGGGACCGTGGGGAACCCTCCGACTCATCTAAGTCGGTATCAGATGTAATAGACTCAGGGGAGTCTGTGTGTTTCCTCTTACACGTCCTCTTCCGAGGGGGTTCCCCTGCAGGATCAGGAGAAACCTCGGAAGAGGAGGAAATTCCCAGTGGGGAAACCTGGGGCGATGGATCCCTGGGCCTGTGAGCAAGAGGCTGGCAAGAGGCATCTGCAGGCACTGAAGAGGGAGGAGCTAGAGGGATGGACCGTTGACCAGGCTCAGAGGCCAGGACACTCCTCATCACCTCAAAGGCTCCTCTCCCCGGGAGGCCGGAACACACCCGCTCCGAAGAAACAGGAATGGCCGGCTCCAAAGAGAGAGAAGGCTCCGAGGCCGATGTCGGCGCTGAGCTTACCAAAGCCGAAGCCCCGAGAGGGAGAGCGGGGTTGGACAAGGGTCCGATGCCACTAGCCCCCTCGGAGCCGACAGTGGAAACCCGACGACCAGATCCCTCCAAGGAAGGTCTCAAGGAGGAGATCGGAGCCGAGGACGACGGAGCCGAAGGATGTATCGGCTCCGGCATCGAAACAGTCAATGTCCCGAGAAGCTCCGGCTCTGAACTGCGGTGTGGAGTCGGAGGAGGAAGTTCAAGGATTGGGGCTATAGCCGAAGTCTGTTGAGATGGGCTATGGAGCATTTGGGCCAGTGCCTGAGACTTCAACAGCCTGCTTACCACCCTCTCTAAATCGTGGTCAGACAGCCTGGAAGATCTCGAAGATCGGCTCCGATGGCTCCGCTCTGACAAAAGAGGAGACCCCGGAGCCGAGTGGATACTCAGTATAGAAGGGGACCGGGATCTCTTACGGGTCGAAGCCATCGGAGCCGAAGTCCCTTGAACCCCAGATGGAGCCGAGGATATCTCGCCTCCGATGCTGGATAAAGTGTCGGCTCCAGCCGGAGCCGACAAGGCCACAGTAGTCAGGGTGTCGGAGCCGGTCGGCGCCGAACCCACTACTTGCAAAGAAGATGTATCGGCTCCAGCCGGAGCCGATGTCGGCTCCGACGGAGCCGGAGCCACCGAAGGAGGCTTGGACACTGTAGCCTGAGCCTTCGGTGGTTTAGGAGGTTTTCCTGACCCTAATTTAGGAGGAGAACCTTCAGGCTTAAGTAAGCCTCGGAGGATGAGTTTATTCCTCCTTTCCTGCAGGACTCTCTGGCTAAAAGCATGACATAAAGCACAGGAGTCCTGCAGGTGCAAAGGCCCCAGGCAATAAACACAAGAAGTGTGACCGTCTGTCAGAGACATTTTCTGACAGCACTGGTCACACTTCTTGAAGCCTGAGACCTTGCCTTCTTTTGACATCCTAGGAGGATGGAAACACAAACAATCCCAACAAACACACAAATTAATCCCTTACACAAGCACACAGGAAGGGAATAACCAATGGGGAAATAGGCCTGACTAAAAAAACTTTAAATAAAGATTATAAAAGGTTTAAAAACAAGGGAATAGGGTGGGCTGTAACTAAGTACAGACTAAACTGACACTAAAAGGGAAAATTAAACCCCTAACTACACTTTTTCTTATTTCACAAGAAAAAACTTACCTCAGCTGGCAAAGGAGACCTCTTTCGCTAAGCGGCAAACGAGACCTGAGGTAGTTCCGCCTTGCATCATGGGATATAGGGTTGCCTCGAGCTGGTAAAAGGAGTTCTCGAGCTAAAGCAAGTGCCGAGTCGGAGCCGAGGATCGGCTCCGAACCCATCCAGCAAGAATGAAGGTGAGATTGACAACTTAACATCACAGGTTAATAGAATTGGTTTGTGATTTTATGGATGTTGCACTTAATAACAATATATTTGTGTTTGACAATTGTTATTACAGACAGAAGCATGGTGTGGCAATGGGGACATGCTTTGTGAATAGTTATGCAAATGCAGTAATGGCACAGTGGGAGTTGGAGGAGGTGTTTAGGATGGAACTATATTCACAGCATGTGTTTTTTTATCGTCGCTTTGTAGATGACTTTTTTTGTTATGGGGAGGTACCTCAGAGGATTTACAGCAATTTGTTTTGAAATTGCATGAATCTGATACATTTTTGAGATTCACATATAAATGGTCATGTAAATCTATGGAATTCCTAGATGTATTAATAAATAAGTGTTCAGCTTGTACAATGACCACCCGTTTGTTCAGAAAGGAGTGCTATAGACATTCAATACTTCATAAGGAGAGTATGCACCCTAGAAGTGTATTTAATAACATAATAAAAGGTCAAGGTATGAGAGTTTCTAGGTTATACAATGTTGATCTGGACTATAAGGGTGGTTGTGAAACACTTAGAGAGTCTCTGAGACATAGAGGTTACAGGGATAGTGAGGTAAACCCTATTTTGATAGATGTTGATTCTATGAGGAATGGGCGAGCTAAACCATTTTTTTCTTCCACTTATGACTCAGTTGCAGCTATAGGAGGAAGTGAAAGGTTGCATGATTCTATGGGAAGAGTTAAAGTTTCTAATGCATATACAAGTAATGTTGATTCAGTTAAAAAGTGTTTCAGAACAACTAGCATCTTTTAATGATGGATGATAAAATTAATAGAGTGGTGGGGGATAATCCCATGTTTGGATATAGGAATTATAAGTCACTTAAAATGATGTTATGTTATCCAGATAGAGGCAAGATGGTATGTGATAAACAATATGGGACATACCCATGTGGTTCCTGTAATTTTTGTAGTTTGATGGCTAGTGATAACACTTTCATGCATCCAGATTTTAATAAAAGGCATACATTTAATGTACTATGAAGCATTTGCTGTATTTAGCAAGAGTGAATGCTGTAAAAAATGTTATGTTGGGAAGACAGATCGCATCCAGAAAAAACTAATAAGAAAACATTTATATAAGCATTAGAACAGGCAGTAGTACAAATGCACTTGTTAGATATGTGTCAGCTAGTGATCGTATTTATCATTTTAGGTTTAAAGCTATACACATGCTGCAAGTATGGGCAATATTGAAAATAGGACTAGTGAAGCTGAACTTAGATGGATCCTTAAGTTAAGAATTGACAAAGGATCAGGTTTAAATAGTATGGTTTCAATTAAACCGGTACTTAATAAGAGGAGATTACCAAGATAGAACATGTTTTGCCAGTCGGCTTGGTTCAATCTATAAGGCACTGTGTTTAGATGTAACTTTTAGATTGTAGCATATACATTGAAAAGGGAGTTTCTCTTTTAATATGTGATGTCATCTAAAACGCAATTGAAAGTAATTAATGTATGTAAATGAATGCTGGTACAGAATATGCTACTGGGGAATTTGAATTGTTTTAATCGACCATATGACTATATAAAGTGTATGACTGTGTGTTTTACTATCATTACAGTCTGATGAAGCTAATGTTTACTTGGTGAAAGCGCTTATCGACCAGCAAGTATTTTATTAAAAGTATTTCATATATCCACGAGTCTTGATGGACAATTTATGTGTGCCATGCTTCCTGTTGCAATATTGTGTTTTGTTTTACTTGGATTTTTATACATTGCTGGCTGGTTTACCCGTTGGGTAATTGTATACATTACATTTTTTTCTTTTTCATGTTTACCCAGCAAACAATATAAAGATGAGTTAGGCTAGTTATATCATAATAACATAAGCTATTTTCCAATATACCTGCTATTAGAAAAAATATTATTATTGATTTGGTTCACTTATAAAAGGTGGAGTGTCCTAAGACAGATTATCATGATATCATCTATACTACAAAATATTTTTGTCCTAAGATAGTATGTTATGATGTCATCTATACTATGAAATAATTTTGTCCTAAGAAAGAATGTCATGATATCATCTGTACTACAAAATATTTTTGTCCTAAGAGAGAATGTCATGATATCATCTATAGTACAAAATACTTTTGTCCTAAGACCAAATGTCATGATATCATCTATACTACAAAATACTTTTGCCTTAAGACAGAATGTCATGATATAATCTGTACTACAAAATACTTTTGTCCTAAGACAGAATGTCATGATATCATCTATACTACAAAATATGAGAAGAGGAATGAAGGTCAGCAGGACTAAGACAGAATATATGTGTGTGAATGAGAGGGAGGATAGAGGAATGGTGAGGATGCAAGGAGTAGAGGTGGTGAAGGTGGATGAGTTTAAATACTTGGGGTCAGTAGTTCAGAGTAATGGTGAGTGTGGAAGAGAGGTGAAGAAGAGAGTACAGGCAGGGTGGAGTGGGTGGAGAAGAGTGTTAGGAGTGGTTTGTGACAGACGAGTACCTGTAAGAGTGAAAGGGAAGGTCTGCAAGAGGGTAGTGAGACCAGCTATGTTATATGGGTTGGAGACAGTGGCACTGACAAAAAGGCAGGAGTTTGAGCTGGATGTGGCAGAGTTAAAGATGTTAAGATTTGCACTGGGTGTGATGAGGGTGGACAGGATTAGGAATAAGTATATTAGAGGGTCAGCCCAGGTTGGAAGGTTTGGAGACAAAGCCAGAGAGGCAAGATTACATTGGTTTGGATCTGTGCTGAGAAGGGATTCTGAGTATATTGGGAAAAAGATGCTAAGGATGAAGCTACCAGGTAACAGGAAAAGAGGAAGGCCTAAGATAAGGTTTATGGATGTGGTGAGAGAGGACATGCAGGTGGTTGGTGTGACAGAGCAAGATGCAGAAGACAGGAAGAAATGGAAACAGGTGATCAGCTGTGGTGACCCCTAATGGGAACAGCCGAAAGAAGATGATGACTTTTGTCCTAAGACAAAATGTCATGATATCATCTATACTACAAAATACTTTTGTCCTAAGACAGAATGTCATGATATCATCTGTACTACAAAATACGTTTGTCCTAAGACAGAATGTCATGATATCATCTATACTACAAAATACTTTTTGTTCTAAGAGAGAATGTCATGATATCATCTATATTACAGAATAATTCTGCATTATGTTGAAAATACATCTGTCGCAGGCTATTTCCCAAAAAGTAAAATCCATATCAATTAAAGGTATGTTTTAGGAAAAACTCTTATTCAGGGTAAATTATAACCATCCATCTATAACTTAAGCAAATGAGTTACTTTTGAATATTTCCAACATTAACCACTCAAATCACAAGAATAAATTATTTTTGGAAATGTAGATACTGCATCCATTCAGGAAACATTTTGTCAGAGCACCAGACAACATGATTCAAATTACAGTGGGCATATGAGGTTAGATTCTCTTTGACAAAAACTAGAACATCAGGATGGGTAGCCATCTTAATTAACATAATACTTACATGCAAGATAATTCAGGTTGCGTGAGTGATAGTAAGCCAGTGACAGTTAAGGGAAAATTCCTTCTTCTCCATGTTCCTAGGCTATATTTACAGTTATATTGTAGACACCCTCTGACCTTGTACTCATTTTGAAAAAGTGTAGTATGTGAAAATTTGAGTAAAGAGGTTACTAGTAATACTATACTGTAGGCAGGAAAATTGGAACACCTATCTAGCTTTCTTAATGCCGGTCTCACATAAATCCCACCTGGACATACACAATCACTCTGGATTCATTTGCAGCTTAGGTATCATAGGTTATAAGGTAATCTCCCCAAACAAATGGAGTTATGGATCTATAGCTTCTTATTTAAGGCCTTATCATTGGATGCTGTATTGGCAGAAAATTGGTCACTGCACCCACCCATTAACTATCACCACAGCAGTAATATGCTCCAGTTTATGCAAAAATTCCAAAATATAGAAATCCAATTTGATGTCACTCCACTGCACAGACACAAAGTTCATTTGTCTTGAATGCTGCAACTTTCTGGAAGAATGAAGATATCTCCGACAATGAGTATTTCCAGGAGTAGAGCATTTCCACTCATATACCATGTTTTTTTTACAAATACTGGCCAGTAAGAATAGACAGATATCCTCCAAATTCATGTAGACTTAAATAAATAATTCCAGTGTCTACATCATAAAAATGAAGAGCTCATGTCTTACATCAGCCATAATAACGTGACTGTCTTGATACATTCCACTTAGCTAGGACTGCATTTTGTTTCTGTTCCTCTTACTTCCATAGATTGGTTTTGATCATGAACCACTTTTCTGCAAGGGTCAATCCTGCTCTATTTACCCTTACTTCACTGTAGCTTATTTGGTTCCACTACTCTGCTCCCATTTCTCACCCACTGCACCTTTTCTACTTTTACTGATACACAAAACTGCACCCCCTAAACAATAACTATAACACTTAATCACATTTCCTTATTTATTACATTTTCCAGCTCTCATCTCTATGCTCAAATTCACTTAATTTCATTCCTCCAACAAACATTAAAGAACTGTCCAGTCTCTAAAGCTTTACAGTCTTCTTTCTCCCCCCAAAATCCCCCAAAATAGCTCCATATTTAGAAAAATTTTGACTACCTACTAGTTTTTACATCATTTCCCTTGCATAACCTTAACTACAAGACTTTACTTATTCCATTTCCTCTTACAAGTCAAGAATGACAACACATTTTTGCCTGGCAACCATTCAGTTTTTTACTTTTTATAATCTTGACTTCACTACATCTGTCTATCTCTAACCTTTTCTCACACAGTTGTAACATTCTATTCCTCATCCACTTTTTACAGCTTAATTGTATCAGTACTAGAACTTCTTCTACCTAAAACTAATCACACCCTACAAACTTCTCATCCCTCAGCTTCCTTTCCTTTCAGTTCTACCCTTAATATTCTTCTCAATCCTACATCTTTACTTCTTATTACTCCCTTCACCAGCCCTCTGGATTAATAACATGAATCCAACTTCCTCACTACTAATTATTTCACTAACACTATTTGCACAACTACAACATATCACCATGACTTACATCTTAACTGCCTCCCACAGACTATTCTTTCCTCACTTAACAGCACAAACTATCATTTCTGTACATGCCCTACTTTGTACAACAATAAATACATGAACTGTTTCAAACCATATTTCCCAAACACCAAACTAGACCCCTCAAATTAACATTTAGGCTCAAAGCAAACCATAAATGGCTCAGTGCTATCCACACACACACACACACACACACACGCACGCACACACACACACACACACACACACACACACACACACACACACACACACACACACACACACACACACACACTTCTCATTAGCTCTCAAAGTAAATGGAGAAATCCATCATAATGCTCAACATATCAACGTCTACCACAATAAACAATACAATCAAACAGATCAGGTCTTTGTTTTCAGCATATCACCCTCCTATGCACATGTTACAAATATGTACAGTATATGCATTGTTCCTATTGTCCTGACATACTGGAAGCAACATAAACCTGGTTAAAACCAAACACCAAAGGTGTGGAAATCCTGCCCTCAGGATAGTGTATCCTTTGTTCAGATAGAGAATACAAAAAAGCGAGTGGTACTATCAGCTACAAAAATACCCTACAATTCTTTCCTTTCTGTTTCTCCACCTTCCATTTCAGAAATACAAAAATTCTTATCTCATAAATACAGCTCAACAGCCATAAGATCTTAGTAATTATTGCTTTGTACACCCTTCAGAAACCAATATAGCTGTCACTGAAGAACTCCTTTGCTTGATATCTTCCAATATTCAGTAGTAACCTATTATACTGTGAGATGTAAACACTAATGGCAGATAATAAACTTTAAAAGCCAAAAAGATTTCATACAATAATGTCAATTCACTCAGGTAGTAACAACACCAAGCAGATATAACAAGACCACCAAAACTGATTCTATTATAGACTGGATCATTACTTATGCTCCCAACAACACTATAGACTGGATCATTAGCTATGCTGCCAACAACATTATAGACTGGATCATTACCTATGCTGCCAACAACATTATAGACTGGATCATTACCTATGCTCCCAACAACATTGCCTCCACTGGTAAATCTTCTTATACCCTTAGTAACCATCTTCTCACATTTGCAGTTAGACGCCAAATTCAAATCCATAGGCAGCACCATTACAACCATATAAGAAACCTCACTACTTTCCAGAAAGAAAATATTTCCAGTACTTTAAAACAGTTTTACCTGATTTAACAACAAATTTCTCTCCATGCTTAACTTTCCAGCTCCCATTAGGAGTAAAAGTGTTAAATGTCATGTTGCACTACAGTTAACCAGGAAAAGAACAATTCATAAGGCAAAGAGATAAACCTCAGAAAGCTTGGTCAGAAGGTCAATTTCAACCAAAGCTACTACAGTATAGGCATCTTAGAAAACTAACTAAATGCCAAATAAAACAGAATAAAAGGAATTACTACTTTACCCTTCAGGAAAGCCATAAACATAACCCTAAACCTTTCAGTGTCTCAACAAATAATCTTCTTGACCCTGGACAACTTATTCAGTCCAGTCCACTCACTTCAAACTAAACCAACAGCCTTACTACTCAACTTACACTTTATCCAATCTGTAACCTTCCTAATTAAAGGCAACAATAACATTCCCCTACAAATTCCACCCTAAACAAATAACCTTAACATGCTGACTATCGAGCCTGTTCCTAATCACATCATAAAAACACTTTTATTAAAATTAAAACCCATTATATGATTGCAATTGGAATGCAGCTAAATATATCACTAGATTTGCCATGTTTGTGAAGAGACAGACTATATGATTTCTTCCAGAGAGATAATACATAGTTTTCTTCTAATGAATCTGTTTACTAGAATTGAGTGTGGGTAAGCTAAGGCCTTTGCTAATATTTCAGTATTCAGATATGTGTTTTTCAAGTGCTAAAGTAATTTTATCTGTAAACATGGCAATTGCCCTATATTAACAGCACTGTTCACTCTTCTCACCAAATCATAACTTTTTGCTTATGAGACAAGGTGATTATCATCATATCCAGCTAAAAAAAAATGCTGCAGGAAACTGCAAAGCTCCGCTATTCCATTCCTGTGGTTTTGCGACAAATTCATCACCTCCAGACTTAAAAAAACAGCCTAAACAATACCTAGTAAATACCTGGCTTTGCTCTTGTTTAACTCCAGGATAACTGACATTACTTATACCCAGTCCTTAAATCTATATTAAATTAAAAACCAAACCCTTTCCCTATGATTGATCCTGCCTTAACTATTTTACTTCCAGCTTTAATCCCAAACTTCCATAGTTTATTCCCAGTCACTTATTTCAGTCTTTTTTCTTCTACAAATTATGATTCTCAGTTTTATACCTCTTAACCCTTCATTTCTAACCTGTGGTCTACTGTAACTCTATCTCAGGTAGGATACTTGTATCTATCAGTAGCATTATTTTTAGCACTATGTTCTCCACCCACTTCTGTCCTTACTTATCAGACTAATTTTAATGAAAGTTTTGTTGCCTTTCTCTTTTGCTCATATTTCCATTCCTCCTTTCTTTAGCACCTTGTCTTACAGTAGCATTAAATATAGGTACCCTGTACCATATCAACTACTTCACTCTGGGCCTGCACTGAAAATGGGCATAATTTCATCTCACTCAGACTTTCCTGGTAAACAGAAGCAAATGAATACACGAATAAATAAATCAATAAATCAATAAATAAATAAAACCTTTTTCCATAGGATTATCTCCATTATTTTCCCTGACATTGCTACTACATTAGCAGACATACACTTTCCTTAATGTTAACTTTTCCTTCCCTGTACAAGAATACTATATTTATTGTTATGTAGCCCACAAGCACATTTGCACTGAACACTGATCTGCTGAAGATCTCTTTTGAGAGGTATACTGTGTACTGCGTGGATTTGTGTGGACTGCAGGAGTAATCTCATCCAGTTATTGTGCCTTATCTTCCCTTAGGAATTCCAATTCCCCTCTCTGTCTCCTCCCCTTCTATCCCATTCTATCTTAAAATCTGCTCACTGCTCTCTTTACCTCCTCGAGCCTCCCATTGTCCCACCTTGGCAGACTTCCCCATGTTTGCTCTGTGAAAACTGAGACAAAATATTTTATCAATTCTCTTCTTTCCCCTCAATTTCTGTATACAACATTCCATC
>NC_056747.1:967104091-967184091 GCF_019279795.1 Protopterus annectens
ATACATCCACACACACACACACACACACACACACACACACACACACACACACACACACACACACACATGCACATGCACACATATTTTAATGCTTTATTCTGCACAAAATCCTGTACTATACTTTCAAAACTATCAAAGCAATAAAATGCATATTCAAGATGGAAGTGAAGAACAAACTTTTCAGCACATAATATTGATTTTCAGTTATGTCACATTTTCTTGCTCACATCAAGCAGGCATCAGGTTTGAAACTACTTTTTTTTTTTTAATTTTCCACAAAAAAGTTTAGGAAGTAAAAAAAAAAGAACAACCTCAGTAGAATTCTAAACTTTCTCTGAAGATAAACAGAAAGTCTTATTAGAGGAGAATTCTAAGCAACAAGTGAGGCTTAAGGAAGAAAGCTTTACTAGTAATATAAGTTGCATTAATGTAGATAAAATTGTAGGCATAATAACTGATCAGAGTCTGTAATTATACATATGACAAAGAACTCAAACCTGTGATATCAGGTAAGTGTAAGTAATGAAACACGAACAAGGATAAATAAAGTGTGCACTGAGATACCCCTTTGAACTTGAACTAGAGGAGTATAATACGTAGGAGACTGGTGCTCATGTATCCTGAAGTAGAAGGAAAGAAACACAGAAAAATATGTAAGAAGTAAAAGATGATTCACCCTGAAACACAGACAGAACAAGAAAAGGAAGATAATACATACTGAAAGAAAATGTAACCTCAAACAGAGCTCTAGTGAGATTCCTGTTGAGTTCTAGGCAAGGGGGAGGGGTTTTATACATCAGGATAGGAAATAGAAGGAACTAGAAAAATTAAATAAGGCAGATATTGAAATGAAAGGAACCAGAGTGTTGTAGTTAGGGCAACAGAAAGGATTCTCTTTGTTATCAGATGCAAGCTGCCATTGGGCAACATAAAACCAAAACTATAAGAGATGTCAGTATTGGAATTGAAGATGAGCTAATGAGGAATTCTGAAACCAAACTCTATGAGATATCAACAAAACAACTTAAGATAAGCTATCAAGGAATTCTAAATCCAGAACTGTATGGAATGTCAGAACAGAATCTGAAAATAGTATCAGGACAGAATATAAATATGCACAGAAAGTTACAAGAAGCATTAGTACTGAAACAGAAAGGATAAAAACAGAAGAAATATCCTTGATGAGGCCCTTCAGAGCAAAGCAAAGATATGGGATGAGATAAGAAGTAGAAAATACAGCTGTGTAACTAATCCTTTCAAGGATATAATACCCCAAGCTTTGGGATCCTTGAAAGAGCAAAATCCCTGGAGTATGACAGCATCAATTTCAAGGGAACTAGAAAATGTGAATCTTGTGGGCAATATAAATAAATAAATAAATATATATATATATATATATATATATTTTATATATATATATATATATATATATATATATATATATATATATATATATATTTTTTTATATATATATATATATATATATATATATAAACTACAAGAAAAATGTAACTGAGCTAAAGTTTTTATTGTGTGATACCTTAAACCTGCTACAATAGAGGCCCATGGGATATATGCAAGTGACCGCTTAAGGATATCAAGTGTTTCAGCTATATGGCTTCTGATTGTCCATGAGTTTTTACTTTTTCTTTCTAAGTCTTTGTGGATATATTTAGTCCAATAAAGCCAAGTGCCACTAGCTGTAGACATGCATGTTTCAGCCTTCTTATGACCTTGTAAGTACAGCATAAGTGGAATGTTTGGCTATACACAGGGTATTTAACTCAGCTGTTGTCCATAACCATTAAGCTAAAAATATCCCAACTAACATCCAAAACAAAGAGTGAAAAGGTCAAACAAGTAAACCAATTTGTAAAAACTACAAGAAAAACCTAGCCGAGCTAGAGATTTCACTGTGTGATACCTTAAACTTGCTGCAATAGAGGCACGTAGGATTTATGCAAATGACCCCTTAAGGACATCAAGTGTTTCAGCTATATGGCTTCTGAATTTCTATTATTGGTTCATAGGTAGGTACTAGGCTATTTGCCTGAAGGCATTTATAAACCTAGCCAGAATGTATTGGCTTTCGCCGACCCCCTTAGATTAGTTCCCTGTGCCTCTGTCCAGCAGAGCCACTGAAGTGATCCCTGGGGTAAACTTTCTGTTTCCCATCCACTCGTCAAGGTTTCTATTGAAGAGTGTTAGTGAGGAGCTCTGCCTAATGTAGATTGGAATCCTGTTTCAAAGCATGGGAAGTCTCTGGGACAGAAATCTATCCCTCCAGCACGTCCTATTTATTGTTGTGGTGAGGTTTAGATGCCTAGAGCGTGTGGCTTGAGGGGATATGGTTTTCTTTAGGTGGAGCATGTCCATCAATTCTGGGTTGGACATGGCCTTGTATGTCAGGCAGAGATCACCTCTGAGTAGGCAGTATGCAACTGAGTACAGATGGAGTTCCTTCAGTCAAGCTGCATAGGGCATCTGTTTGAGGCCAGTGATCCTCTTGGTGAGGTACTTCTTTGGTCTTTCCAGCTGTTGCAGTTATCTTTAAGGTACATCCCAAATGGGACGATGTACTCTATGATGGGTCTGATGAGTGATGAGTAGAGAGGCACAATTACCTCTTTTGATCTGGATGCGAATCTTTTTGTAATTAGGTGGGCCACATAGAAGGATTTTCTAACCACTTTGGCAATGTGATTATCAAAGGAGAGATTACTATCTACTTGGGTCCCCAGATCCCTTATTACGTCTTCCATATTTAGGGGACTACCACCTATGTGGTAGTTTGTGGGTACTTTGTTTTTTCCAAAGGGGATGACTATGCACGTTTTGGCATTTAGCTTGAGGCCATGATTTTGACACCAGGTATCCGTCTCAGTGAGACCCTTTTGCAGGATGTCTGTGTCAGCCAGAGAGTCAATTATAGCCCCTAGTTTGCAGTCGTCTGTGAACTTGGTCAGCCATAGTCCTCCTGTGCTTGCCTGCACCTCTGAGAAGTATATACTGAACAGGAGGGGTCCTAGGACTGAGCCCTGGGGAACACCATTTGTTGCCGGTTTAGAGTTGGACCTAGCTCCTGCAACTCTCACCATGTGGGTTCTGTCCGTGAGCCAGTTGGCAACCCATCTTGTGACATAGGGGTTTATGTTCAGGCTGGTGAGCTTGTCTATAATACCAGAATGGGGAATGGTGTCAAATGCCTTTGAGAGGTCTAGGTAGGCTGTGTGTACCACCTTTCCCTCATCTATAGCCTTGGTAACTGTCTCAAAGAAGTCCACCAGGTTTAGGAGGCATGATCTGCCCTTAACAAAGCTGAACTGGGTAGGGTCCAGTGTTTGGAGTTTCCCAATGTCTCTGTTAATGAGTTCCATGATGATGCACTCCATAGCCTTGCAGACCAAGCTAGTCAGGCTTATAGGGTGATAGTTCCTGGGGTCTGTTGTGGCTCCATCTTTTTGGAGTGGAATAAACATTGCTGTGCACCACTCTATGGGTATGTAGCCTGTGGAGTGGCTGAGTTTGGACAGTGTGTTTAGGTGAGGGGTTCATTCATCTTTAAGCTCTGGTGGGACCCAGCCTGGGACACCATCCAGTCCCATTGATGCTGTGTTTTTGGCTTTGGAGAGGGTTGTTTTAACCTGAGCATCTGTAATTTCGAGGTGAAGTTTGCACTGAACCTGTCTGCCAGGATGTTGGCGATATCACTTGGTTCAGTGTATTTTGTGCCGTTCTGCACTAACTCCAAGCAAATCTGAGCATTGCCACTTAGATTCTTGGCATAGCTAAATAATGTCTTGTGGTTATCTTAGGAGTGCTTGGCAATTTTTCTTTCGAAGCTCACCTTGGATGATTTCATGAGGGATCGTAGTTTCTTGCTAATACTGATCAGGGATGTCTTCCCTTCTTGGGATTTTTCTCTTTTCTGTACTAGTTTCCTCCTTCTATTGTATAGCTTGTTTATGGCAGGGATCCACTAGACTGGTTTCCTTTTCTTGGAGGAGTGAGCCCTGGTTTTGCTTGGGATAGCACGATCCATGCATTCTTGTAGGTGCCCGTAAAATGCATTAGTAAAGGATTTTGCAGCTTGGACAGTGTTATCCTTTAGCATGGGGGCTTTGAAACTTTCCACCTCGGTCTTAAGTAATGTGAAGTTTGCTTTTGAAAAGTTTTTCACGGTAGTTTACTTGTCCGGGGGTGGGGGCGGAATGTGGATATCCAGAGTGATTTGTTTATGGTCAGCTCTAACCAGTGAGGGGTTGACCTCCTGTGTGGAACATCGGTTGCCCATGTTGGTGATGACCAGGTCCAGTATGTTGTCACCTCTGGTGGGAGTGTTGACCAGTTGATCCAGGGTGTTTTGAGTTTATAAATTCTAGGAAATGTTGGGCAAGGGAGTTAGTACTTGAGTAGTTCTGCCAGTTAATGTTTAGGTAATTGAAATCACCCAATATTAGGGTGTTTGGTAGGACCTTTATTTTTCCCAGTGTTTCCAGAAATGTGGAATGGGGGTCCTGGGACATGGTGGGTGATCTGTAGCAAGCTACAATTTGAATGGCAGTTTTGCCCGTTGTTAGTTGCACGTGGATGATCTCTGAAGCATCGTGCTGTGCCACTAATCTGGAGGTGTGTGTATCCTTGATGAATATGGATACGCCCCCGCCTTTGTTATTTCGGTCTGGGTTCTGCGGCCGAAATGTATGGTATGAGTTGTAGCCTGGTAGTGCTGGGGTGCTCTTTGTAGCGTAAACCAGGTTTCTGTTACTGCACAGATGTCGATGTTCTCCATACTGAGGAGTGCCTTGAGTGCATGCATTTTGAGGTTTAGACTTCTGGCATTGAGTAGCATTACCCCCAGTTTTTTGTTACTTGTGCTATTTACAGTGGTGGGTTTGTCTTTTGAGCCTTGCCTAAAAGAGGCACTATGGGGGTGGCAAGAGACTTGGCCAGTATTCAAAAGCCTAAGGGTGACAGGTGTAAGCCATCTCTAGTGAAGCAGAGTGGCTTGTCAAGCATGTCATCCCAGGTGGACAGACACTGGATCCCTTACTTTTTACATTTCCTTTTTTAAGTCTTTGTGGATACATTCAGTTCAATAAAGCCAAACCCTGCTAGCTGGGAACATGCATTTTATGACCTTCTTATGACCTCATCAGCACACCATAAATAGAATGTGTGGCTATGCTTTAGAAACACAGGGTGTTTAACCCAGTGGATGTCAATAACCATTAAGTGGATATAAGATATATAGAAGGGAATGGACAGTGGGTGCAAGTTTATGTGATGCCTATCTTAAAGCTGAAACTAGTGGTTTAATTTCTCAAAGTCTTTTGGGTTTCTAATACCATGATGGGAATGGACTACATTCCTAAGTCAAAATGTGATTAAAGTTCCTGAAATTAGAATCGTTTCAGTCTTTGATGTTAGGTCTACAGAGCACCCCCCAATGTGCCCAGAAATTGGACAAAAGTGCTTAACTTTTGTGTTGCTTCAATAAATTTGTGTTCCTGCTGAGTTCTTGCCTGCCTTGCTGACTGTGACACTGTTTGGATTATTGGTTTTTTTTTGTCATTTAGGTTGCACACCTTTATGGTTATATGTTAATACTTTTAGCCAGAAGCTAGATGTTGCGTGTAGGCCTGGGGTTTTCCATTTTCTTAATTTTCTTTCAATTTCTCTGGCTGTTGCTTCATCCAGTTTCATGTCCTGTACATTTAATTTCTTACTGTTTCTTTTACTTGTTCTACCCATCCAGCATCTTTGCTATGTTCCATAGGGTCTTAATAGATATTTCTCCAAAATCTATTTCTTCTTTTTTTGGTGATGTTTCTATTATTTTTGCCTTGTTTCCCAAGTCTCTATAAAACTTTTTGGGGACATGAATGAATTGCTTATGTTGTACGTTTCCTTTATATTTATTTGCATATCTTCTAAGTTTTTTTCTGTCTGTGCTAATAGCTTTAGTTTATTATTAACAATAGTGTACAATAGATCCTGGTCTGTTCTGATGCTGCGCGTTGCTTTTATCACATCTAAGTATTTTTGTTGATCTGTTCCCTCTTCTGTACTGTTCTAACAATGAAACTTCTTGTCTTAATTGCTTTATAGTTTTCTCTATTTGATACTTCCATGATACCATTTGATTTCTCCCCTTCCTTTCCCTTACTACCCCATGTTTTGTGATAAGGCTTTGTCTGTTATTTATTTAGCCGCACAGTAATATATCTTATTTACTTCTGTTATAGCACACGAATTTCTGTGAACACTCTTGATTGCTGTGTTCATTTGTTTTATCAAACTTTCACATTTTGGGTCTTACTGACTTTCTGTAATCTATTTCTTTCATTGATCTTAATATGTCTATTCATCACTACTAAATGAAGCAACTCTTCTTTTAGATCATTTTCTTCTAAACTGAGGGCACATTATTTGTTCTCTGTTTCCTGAAGGCATGGTACAGAAAGTTCCAGAACGTCTTCCTGTGGCATACTCTCTTCATCTTCATCCTGTGTCATCAGATGCTGTTAAATATGGGAACTCACTGACCCATCACTCCATAACCTTGACTGAGTCAGAGATGCACCATTTACTGCTCCTTCCCTTGCTGTGCAACTTCAACTGAATTTTTGTCCTGGTTTCCTACTGAAGACTCCAAAGTATCTTCATATGGCAACTGATCACTTGCTTCCCATTCCACTGGTTTCTCCTTAATTTGGGGACTCATTGTTTTGCCGTATTATGATGTTATCAGAGTTGGATTTTCTACACTAAATCCTTCACTTCGTAGGTAATCTATAACTTCAGTTTGTATTTCTTCAACTTCTCCATTACTAATCCTCTTTTCTACTTTTCCCCTTTATTTTCTTATTTTTTTGTATTGCAAAATTTTCAAAATAAAGATGCCTTTTCCTGTATTGCTCTTCAGATATCTTTGATGTTACTTTTTTGTATTGATTAGTTTTGTTTTCTCCTTTGCATAGATATTGGACCATGACAAATCTCTTTTTTTTTCCCATGTCCATATTTCTTCTTCAGGTGTCTCCTGCTCCTTCTGTTTCTCCTTACTTTGAGGACTGATTGTTCCATCATGCTGTGACATAAATCCTACACTTCACAGGTATTCCACAGTTTCGACCTCTATTTGTTTAACTTCTACTGGTGGTGAGCAACGAGTCATGCATTTTAAGATGTGTAAACAAAACCCCGTAGGACAGTTTAGTGAGTGTAATGAAAAGAAGTTTTAAGGAGAAAGGTGAGAGGCAAGTCAGTCTCTGAACAGAGGGAGGATATTAACAATGCAATTAAGTTACTGATGGTTATATACAAAGTGAATACCGGTCTGTTGGAACATACTTTAGAGAGTGAGGTTATAAAGAATTTATAGATGTTCTACAGATAAAGAAATGCTCATGAAAAAAATATTATACAGTGTAACATATACAGGGTATGCACAGCATTATGCAGGAAAAATAAACTTATAGAGTTAGTAAAGAAGCTAACGGTACTGTTAGTAAGGAAGTGATTGGTTAGTAAAGAAGCTAACAGTACTGTTAGTAAGGAAGTGATTGGTTAGTAAAGAAGCTAACAGTACTGTTAGTAAGGAAGTGATTGGTTAGTAAAGAAGCTAACAGTACTGTTAGTAAGGAAGTGATTGGTTAGTAAAGAAGCTAACAGTACTGTTAGTAAGGAAGTGATTGGTTAGTAAAGAAGCTAACAGTACTGTTAGTAAGGAAGTGATTGGTTAGTAAAGAAGCTAACAGTACTGTTAGTAAGGAAGTGATTGGTTAGCAAAGAAGCTAACAGTACTGTTAGTAAGGAAGTGATTGGTTAGTAAAGAAGCTAACAGTACTGTTAGTAAGGAAGTGATTGGTTAGTAAAGAAGCTGTAATTAGTCCAAATCCCATGATTTTGTGCTGGGAGTAGGGTATCAATACATACTGAGCCTGTTTAAAGTGCTTAATGTTTTATGGTTGTTTTCAATAAAAAATGTGTTTTTGGACAGTATAGCTTTGGCTGAATACCTCCTTATTTACACTACGTGATGTCACTGTTCTGTTGGTATAAAAGTATTGTATAACTGGGATTTTGTAACATTTGATGGAAAATGTGTACATTATTTTAAATATGTAGAGTGTGGGAACATTTTCATAATGGTTCCAGGGTCAGTTACCTCAGTATAAAAGCAAGTAGCTTGGAAGGCTAAATTTAGAAAGGTAGTTGTTCAATGGAGAAAAATTGAGAAATACAGTAAGGAAAACCTTGAAGCATGTACTGAAAGGTGTCCCCAGATGGGAGGGCTAATTAATGTAATATAACTATCTTTCTGTGCAGGTGGAAGTACCTGATCTTTAAGCTGAGAGTGGGACCTGGAAGAAAGACCTACAGCCTTGCAGAGAAATATGAGAATGCCTGAGCACAGAGGTGAGAATGTGGTCTAGGAGAAAGACCAACAACCTTGCAGAGAACTATGAGAATACCTGAGCATATAAATGACAGTGGGGCCTAGAAGACAAGCTTATAACCTGGGACTTTCAGTTTTTTTTGGAACAGTATATATGGCGCAGCATTTAGCATTGTTGCCTCACAGCAAGAGGTTCTCCTGTTCAATTCTCTGATGGAGCACCTTCTGTGTGGAATCTGCATGTCCTCCCCATGGTTGAGTGACGTTAAAGACATGCAGGTAGGTGCGTGCGTGAATGGGTGTGCCTTCCTTGAAGGTTGGGTGTCGGGCTGGCAACTCGGCACCGTAAAAAAATCCACTGCCAATCATTAGCAGACTGGAGTTCTGCTGTGGCGACCCCTAACCAGGAAAAGCCGAAAGACAATTATTATATATATCCTGAAAGGATTATAGACTGGTCAATTATTTTGGAGGTACTGTTTATCTTGTGTTTTGTAAAACTAACTGAGTTACTCAGTTTAAAAGATGAAGAAATGTGAGTTTCTGTATATGTCCTGCATCCAATGTCTTCTTAGCACCTACAGTGGTAAAAGGTATTTTATACCTATTGTGGCAAAGTTTGATTCTAACATTAATCCCCAGTGATGTAGAGAGAGTATTGTTACTAGTAAACAATGTCTGAGGCGATGGGGAGAAAAAGAGAGAGAGAGGAAGAAAAAGAAGGAGGAGACAGAAGAATGAAGTGTTAAGGAAAAGTGTGAACTGGGAGAATTACATGGTGTGAATCCAGTAACACTTCATCAGGGTAGATCAGTACAGCTCTTGTTTGGGTAGTGTCAGTCTATAGGGATGCTCTGTTAAATAAAGTTTACAGTCAATAGCAACTGGAAAGAGAGGGGGTAGTCTAAATGGATAGAGCAAATTCAGTGGTAGTAATTAATCTCTATACCAAGGGCTGACCTTTCTTTTACAGATTCGAAAAGCGGCATACAATATATACCTCTTTGAGTTGAAGATGATCAATTGGTGAGGCAGATATTTAACAGGGGTTCAGCCACAGATTCTGCTTAGGTTATACTCAGGAAGTAGATGCCTGAATTATGGGGATCAAACAGCACTGTCAGTGCTTTTAGAAAGTTGGCCAAAAGGGATTTCCAGTGAAATCCACTCTTACTGGTGAACAGATTCAGACTAAGAATAATAACAGAGTGTAGAATGAGTATTCAGACTTGATTAATGTCAAATCAACAGCAGCCAGAGTGTAACAGAGGTTTATATATGGTGAATTGGGTAGTCTATGTGAAGAAACTAAAATTCAGAGCATAGAATAAAGGTCTTAGTACTAAACCTCATAACACACCAGAGTTCAGAGACATGAGTTTATAAAAGATGCTACCTACCAAGTGTCTAAGTTAACCTTTTTACATTGTTTGCAATGATTTTTACCAATACTCAAGAAAGGAGAAATCAGCAGACATTAAATATGAAAATACTGAGAGGTTTCTTAAAATACAAAGATATGGATTGAAAAAAACAATGCAAACATTAGCATTCATAACATAATGCTTTTTATTTCATTAATTTATTGAGGTACATGGGATGGGCCACAAGAGTATTTTCCTGCTATAAACCAGTCATGGTAAGCAAACTATATGGAGTTAATAGACAACTAGACATAATAAAGTATTTGGAAAGCTTAAGAAGAATTTCAGCAATATTGTCACTTAGTGCTGTTTAATCCTAATGATGGTCAACGACTCCAGTGTGAGCTTTCACTGAATGTAAACACTTTTATAGTACCTGTGCCTATGAAACTGCACCTACATTTGGCTGATCTAAGCCAAGTATTGAATGCGGAAAGAAAGACAGAGAGAGAGAGAGAGAGAGAGAGAGCAAGAGTGAAGGAGTGACAGAATGGGCACTTAGCTGTCCAAATACTTATCACAACCGAAATGACCACAATACTTCTCCTTAAAATAATCAAAGGCCTAAATTGTAAAAACTATGAAGATCATTTCAAAGCCTTGTCCCATTTCTCAGTATTATACAGGCTACTGAGAGGTGACCCCTGCCTTGTGTTTAGATAACAGATCCAATTCAGACCTATTATGCATTCACAAGTTTAATGATATTATAAACACCACCTCAAACTCTTTTGTGAAATAAATACATGTTGGAAGGATAGGCTTGTATCACAGAAGATGCCTCTTCAATGGAACTGTCTTCTACTCCACATACATCAAGTACTTCTTTTACTCCAGTCAAATGTAATTTGGATGAATGGATGGGTAACTATGATGGTTTAGCAACCCTGTCCCTCATGGATAGGAGAAACATGTAAATGTTCCAACTTATCTTTGTTCTGCCTATTGCTGGGTTATCGTAGGCAAAATATATAGGCTAAATCTACCATGGAAATGTAATGCTATGCTTCTTTAGATCCTCACAGATCCATGAACCTATAAGAACACATCTCTGCAGGTGAGTAAGGAATGTGCTACTACAAGACAGAGGGCTCCATGTTCACATAAGTTGCATGTCCTAGTAAACTGCTTGATTTGGTAAAAAGACTAACAATGATTAAGATGCACTGGGGACAAGCGAGGTAGGTGATATTAGCATCATGGACAGCTCTCATTAAGATGCACTGGTGACAAATGAGGTAGGTGATATTAGCATCATGGACAGCTATCATTAAGATGTATTGGGGACAAATGAGGTAGGAGAGGTTAGCATCATGGACAGCCATCATTGGGACAAACGAGGTAGGTGATATTAGCACCATGGACAGCTATCATTAAGATGTGCCTGGGACAAATGAAGTAGGTGATATTAGCACAATGGACAGCTATCATTAAGATATGCCTGGGTCAAATGAGGTAGCTGATATTAACATCATGGACAGCTATCATTAAGATGCACTAGGGACAAACGAGGTAGGTGATATTAGCACCATGGACAGCGATCATTAAGATGCACCGGGGACAAATGAGGTAGGTGATATTAGCATCATGGACAGTGATCATTAAGATGCACAGGGGACAAACAAGGTAGGTGATATTAGCACCATGGACAGCGATTATTAAGATATGCCTGGGACAAACGAGGTAGGTGATGTTAGCATCATGGGCAGCTATCATTAAGATGCACTGGGGACAAATGAGGTAGGTGATATTAGCACCATGGACAATCTTTATTAAGATATGCCTGGGACAAACAAGGTAGGTGATGTTAGCATCATGGGCAGTTATCATTAAGATGCACTGGGGACAAACGAGGTAGGTGATATTAACACCATGGACATCTATCATTAAGATGTGCCTGGGACAAACGAGGTAGGTGATATTAGCACCATGGACAGCTATCATTAAGATATGCTTGGCACAAATGAGGTAGGTGATATTAACATCATGGACAGCTATCATTAAGATGCACTGGGGACAAACAAGGTAGGTGATATTAGCATCATGGACATCTATCATTAAGTTGCACCGGGGACAAACGAGGTAGGTGATATTAGCATCATGGACAGCTATCATTAAGATGCACTGGAGACAAACGAGGTAGGTGATATTAGCATCATGGACAGCTATCATTAAGATGCACTGGAGACAAACGAGGTAGGTGATATTAGCATCATGGACATCTATCATTAAGTTGCACCGGGGACAAACGAGGTAGGTGATATTAGCATCATGGACAGCTATCATTAAGATGTGCCTGGGACAAATGAGGTAGATGATATTAGTACCATGGACAGCTATCATTAAGATGTGCCGGGGACAAATGAGGTAGGTAATGTTAGCATCATGGGCAGTTATCATTGAGATGCACTGGGGACAAACGAGGTAGGTGATGTTAGCATCATGGACAGCTATCATTAAGATATGCTGGGGACAAACAAGCTAGATGATGTTAGCATCCTGGACAGCTATCATTAAGATGCACTGGGGAGAAACAAGGTAGGTGATATTAACATCATGGACAGCTATCATTTAAATATGCTGGGGACAAATGAAGGAGGTGATGTTAGCATCATGGACAGCTATCATTAAGATTCACCGCGGACAAACAAGGTAGGTGATATTAGCACCATGGACAACTATCATTAAGATGTGCTGGGGACAAACGAGGTGGGTGATATTAGCATCATGGACAGCTATCATTAAGATGCACTGGGGACAAACAAGGTAGGTGCTGTTAGCATCATGGACAGCGATCATTAAGATGTGCTGGGGATAAACAAGGTAGGTGATATTAGCATCATGGACAGCGATCATTAAGATGCACCGGGGACAAATGAGGTAGGTGATATTAACATCATGGACAGTGATCATTAAACTGCACCGGTGACAAACAAGGTAGGTGATATTAGCACCATGGACAGCTATTATTAAGATATGCCTGGGACAAACGAGGTAGGTGATGTTAGCATCATGGGCAGCTATCATTAACATGCACTGGGGACAAACGAGGTAGGTGATATTGGCACCATGGACAGCTATCATTAAGATGTGCCTGGGACAAACAAGGTAGGTGATATTAGCACCATGGACAGCTATCAGTAAGATATGCCTGGACAAACAAGGTAGGTGATATTAACATCATGGACAGCTATCATTAAGATGCACTAGGGACAAACAAGGTAGGTGATATTAGCACCATGGACAGCGATCATTAAGATGTGCCGGGGACAAATGAGGTAGGTGATATTAGTGCCATGGTCAGCTATCATTAAGATGTGCCGGGGACAAATGAGGTAGGTGATGTTAGCATCATGGACAGCTATCATTAAGATATGCTGGGGACAAACAAGCTAGGTGATGTTAGCATCATGGACATCTATCATTAAGATGTGCCGGGGACAAACGAGGTAGGTAATATTAGCACCATGGACAGCTATCAGTAAGATATGCCTGGGACAAACAAAGTAGGTGATATTAGCATCACGGACAGCTATCATTAAGATGTGCCGGGGACAAATGAGGTAGATAATATTAGTACCATGGGCAGCTATCATTAAGATATGCCGGGGACAAATGAGGTAGGTCATATTAGCATCATGAACAGCTATCATTAAGATGTGCCAGGAACAAATGAGGTAGGTGATATTAGCATCATGGTCAGCTTTCATTAAGATGCACTGGGGACAAACGAGGTAGGTGATGTTAGCACCATGGACAGTTATCATTAAGATGTGCCAAGGACAATCGAGGAAGGTGATGTTAGCATCATGGACAGCTATTATTAAGATGCACTGGGGACAAATGAGGTAGGTGATATTAGCATCATGGTCAGCTTTCATTAAGATGCACTGGGGACAAACAAGGTAGGTGACGTTAGCACCATGGACAGTTATCATTAAGATGTGCCAGGGACAAACGAGGTAGGTGATATTAGCATCATGGACAGCTATCATTAAGATGCACTGGGGACAAACAAGGTAGGTGATATTAGCACCATGGACAGCTATCATTAAGATGCACTGGGGACAAACGAGGTAGGTGATATTAGCACCATGGACAGCTATCATTAAGGAGTCCTGGAGACAATAGAGGTAGGTGATGTTAGCATCATGGACAGCTATCATTAAGATGCACTGTGGACAAACAAGGTAGGTGATATTAGCACCATGGGCAGCTATCATTAAGATGTGCCTAGGACAAACGAGGTAGGTGATATTAGTGGCATGGACAGCTATCATTAAGATGCACTGGGGACAAACAAGGTAGGTGATATTAGCACCATGGACAGCTATCATTAAGATGCACTGGGGACAAACAAGGTAGGTGATATTAGCACCATGGACAGCGATCATTAATATGCACTGGGGACAAATGAGGTAGGTGATATTAGCATCATGGACAGCTATCATTAAGATGTGCTGGGGACAAACAAGGTAGGTGATGTTAGCATCATGGACAGCTATCATTAATATTTGCTGGGGACATACAAGCTAGATGATGTTAGCATCATGGACATCTACCATTAAGTTGCACCAGGGACAAACAAGGTAGGTGATATTAACATCATGGACAGCTATCATTTTGATGTGCTGGGGACAAACGAGGTAGGTGATGTTAGCATCATGGACAACGATCATTAAGATGCACCGGGGACAAACGCGGTAGGTGATATTAGCATCATGGACAGCTTTCATGCTTTCTTTATAGTGAGGCAGTGATATTGCATCTTGTTAACCACAGCAGTAAAGTGATAAATTGTATTCATGTCCGTCTGCAAGTTTTTTATAATATATGCAGAACTTGGACACCATTAAAAGCAATACCTACCTAAATTCAAGGAGCAAGACTTATCTCCTGATTGAATGCTTTTGTTTATTCAGTATATCAATTACTCAGTGCAAAAATTCAGCTTTACTGATATTGTGGTCACAGTTTTTTAGATACGTGCAGTGAATGTGAGGGAAGAATCTAGCCAGACCCAAGACTGAATATACTCAAGTACTATTGTCCAGCATAATGTCCAGCTACCCACAAATTATAGTTGTGCCTAATCACTCACTTGTGTATTCCAAACAGCACTGCCTTGCTTATATTAGGGCTGACTTTAAGCCCAGCTGAGAACAGATTGTCAAAGATGAGCCAGTGCGAAACTTAGCGTGATTTGAATGTCAGCTGGAGAGTTATTGCTCCCCCAACCTCCTGATGATTGTGCAATCTACTTAAAGAAGCATATTTCTGCTCCCCGGGATATGAGGAGAGGACGGATACAGGATAGGAAGTGCAGTGCACTCAGGATTGCTCCCTGACATACCCCAGCAATACTGAATGAAATGATCATTAATTCTACTGATGGGTTATTCTGACATTCTTGTGCTGTTTGTAGTCAAAAGATCAGCTTAAAGAGATAGAACTAAACCCATATTTTGAGAATTCTTTAATCAGCAGTTTGTGGTCCACACAGAGAAGAGGTCACTAAACACACTTCTGGTAAGATACCCTAAGTCCAAAGCACAACATACAGACTGTATAAAAGAACAGGGCTGTGTTGGTGCCATGCCCTTTTATACCAGCATGTTAATTACCTAAAAGGCAGACACAGTTAAGACTTAATTTGTGTAATGCATCCTTTGCAGCCTTTTCTGTTTTTTTGTCTAAAGTTGACAGTAAAAAAAATGGTCTGCAGGAGACAGCCTGGCTGGAAGAGCCCTGTTTTGGGATAAACATTATATGCATGCATACATTTCATAAATATATATAATATATATATATATATATATATATATATATATATATATATATATGTGTGTGTGTGTGTATATATATATATATATATATATATATATATATATATGGGTCTATATGGGTCTATATTATAATAGTGAAAATCCCTTTAAGTGAACACGAAAACACGAAAAAAACGCGAATATGCTGAACATACTAAACCACAAAATACAAAAAGTCGAATCCCCATAGTCGGCCAACTCCACCTCCCACTACATACTGCCTACCCAAACAAAATGAATAAACCACATACATACACTAACCAAAACCCTACTTCTAACCCTAAAGTAAAGCACCAAAACCCTACTTCTAACCCTACACTAAACCTTACATACATTACTATCTATGCACTTACCATAACTCGCACCCTAACCCTAAGGTCCGTAACTATCACACACTTATCCTACAGCGATATACCAAAACAAAACAAATAACCCACACACATACATTTAACAAAACCCTAATTCTAACTCTACACTAAACCTTACATACATTACCTATCTATGCACTAACCTTAACCCTAACCCTAAATCTAAGGTCCATAACTATCACACACTTACCTTATGGAGCTGTACCCCAGACGGGCCAACTATGACACTTTGACTTTTTGAATTTCGCGGTTTCGTATGCTCGACATAATCGCAGTTCGCGCAATACATGTCAGTGTTTTCGTGTTCACTTAAAAGGATTTTCGGTATTATAATATACACCCTATATATATATATATATATATATATATATATATATATATATATATATATATATATATATATATATATATATATATATATATATATATTTATATATATATTTATTTATTTATATATACATATAGATATAGATATATATATATATATATATATATATATATATATATACAATTTTCCATCCATCAGGAAAGGTGCCTTCTGGGGGAAATGTTGATTGCATATCCCAGAGGAATTTCAGTTCCTGTACTGCAAGCTCAAAAACTTAAGGTAGAGGCTGTAAGGGGCTATACTTGAGTCAGGATCTCCCTAAATCAACATCTGATTTTATTTAATGCAACTTTTCTAAACTGATGATCTTTGCAAAAGCAAATATTTTTGACACTGCCGAGTCAAAAAAGTACAAGTGCCTGTCGTAATTTCACTAAACGTAGAAGCAAAGTGTTTGTCAAAAAAGTGGCTATTACTTAAGATCTGTCATAACTGTACTATTGACAATTTGTGAAGAAGTTTGAGAAGTCCTACTTCCTATTTGCTATGTTTTATTAATCTCTGAGATGGCCTTGTATGTTTCAGCAAAGATACCTGGAGCAGTATGAACGGGTCTTTTGTTTTGTAGCATGTCATTTGCTCTGTGCTCTGAGAAGACAGTAGTCATGGTCAGCTAATAAACAGTTATTTCATATTTTGAACAGGTTTCACTATGTGTGGTGAAGGCCCTCTTTAGCTCACTAGTAATCCACAGACGCACCTATGCTCTTTCCTTTTGGAAAGATAAAACTTACACTGAAGGAGAATTCTGCTGACAAAATAATGCAGCTCATAATTACAGTCTGTCTGTCTGTTTATATAGTGACAGTGGCAGCCACTTCATACCACAGCTATGTCTCATGTCACTTGTGTAAAGACATATAGGTGATGACCCTGTGGACGTACTTGGCTGAGAAAGTAGTGCAGATGGAGCAATGGTCACAGAAATAATGGAAGCTCACTGACGTGATCTGAGATACAAGGGAAGGAAGTGCAGAACTAATTAATGGAAGATGTAGTTGTAAAATCTGGATTAAGGCCTCTGTGTTCTGCTAGAAATTGTGAAAATTCATACTACATGGCATGTCATGAAGACAAGAAATTTTGCATCATCCTCCCAGTGCAGATTTGAAGTCCCGTACAAGCATTGTAAGTTATTCAGAATTATCTTAAGTGCTTCACTAACAGAAGTCTGTGAGGTAATGGGTAGATAAATAAGGGCTATTCATACTTTAAGTGACTGTGATATTACAGATTCACAAATAAACTAGCTGGATTCATGGTCAATAAAGTTAGGACAGGCTACTACCAAAGAAGTATAATTGTGTTTAAGACAAGTAGTAGAACCTTTTCATCAATCTCACTCCCAGATCAGTGAGTCTTGTAGAGCTTTTAGGACGCTGAATGGACAGGTGAATACTGTCCTCTGGTTTTAACCAGAACTCTCTGACTCCCATGATTTCAGATTTCAGCAAGGTGAAATAAGGCTTTCAGCTCTGCAAACTTGTTACAAATACTGAGGAGTACGGCTGTGCAGATTTTGATGCCTTTCATTCTGAGGATATAAAGATGTAATACAGAAGATTATAAAAGTTGGGCAAGAATACATAACATTTGGGCAGTAGTAATAGATCCATAAGCATAAAAGCAGTTAATACAGCCTTTACGGGCTAGTTGTAATAATTTGCAACACCTGGGCATGACAAGCTGGCACAGAATAGAGAAGTGTCTTTTGTGATATCTGGTAATGAATGTGCATGAATTGTATTAGTAGCGATACATACAAACAAATGACATTTGTATACATTGATACCTAAACTGTAAATATGGATAGGAGGGACATGGGACTAAGCTAGGACCCTCCTCACCCAAACCATAGGCAAACAGCTGCTCTGTTATTGTAGGGGTTGAAAATATGTCTCTTTTGTTACAATACAGATAAGTACTTATGTTGACAGGATAAGACCCTGAGCACGTACTGAAATAACTCTGCTACTGTACTGAAGTGTATAGAAAAAGTGACAGGCATACAATGCAAAGAACAATCACCCTAGCTATCACTGTTTTGCACCGGTTCATGTAGTCAGACACAACATACGCACAGATCTATCACCACAGCTGCTGATATCTACCACTGGCTCATAAAATGAAAGGGTTAAATTGGGTTAACACACACACATACACACACACACACACACACACACACACACACACACACACACACACACACACACACACACACACACACACACACACACACACACACACACACACACACACACACACACACACACACACACACACACACACACACACACACACACACACACACACACACACACACACACACACACACACACACACACACATACGCACACATATATTAATTTCCATGGCATAGGATGAAAAGCCATAATCTTGTTGAGAACATTGAATGAAAAGTCTAGTCATTTATATTTTGCTTATTGGTGTAGTGTTTTTTCTTTCGGCTTTTCCCGGTTAGGGGTCGCCACAGTGAACTCCAGTCCGTATATGAAATAAAAGAGAAATATGAAGGAGTGTGACAGAGACAGAGTGTTAGTTTAACAAGATTCTGAGAATCATAATTCAGTGAATAAAATGTGATGGGTCTGTACTTGCGCACACACAAATAAGCATATGCAATGAAAAAAGAGAAGGAAATTATTCTGAGGTTTACGTAAGTATATTGCTGTATTGACCTTGGAGTAAGTTAAAAGTGCAAATATTTTTCAGAGGTAGTCTGACTACACATAAACACAAACACACAAGCTCAAATAGAAACACACATACATGTGTATCTTATCTAACTGTCTGTCTATCTGTCTATCTATTTGTGAGGTGGTGGTATGTGTATGAAAAAAAAAAGAAATCAAACCCACAGCAAAACAAGCACATCATAAAAACTGAAAAAAATGAAGTAGAGCTCAGTTTATTTGTTTATTTATTTTTGTATCAGGAGCACTTCCATTTATAGTTTTAGCTTCAATATTGCATATAATTATCAGTTATTGTACTAAAACCTTGCATTTTCAGCCATGCTATATGTACACTAACTAATAATTCAATGGGTCCTTGTAACAGCTAGGCAAATGTAAATCACCTGGTATTAAAATAAAGACATTGGCCTCTCATGGAGAGAGAGATTTGCAAAGCAAGAGAGGAGACGAGATTCTTCAATGTACCTTAACTAGAACCAGTGCATTTACCTCTGAAGTACCATCTTACCTATGAAGTACTTGCAGCTGTGGATTTACTTATGGTGTGTACATTTACCTGTGGAATATTAGAACCTGTGGATTTACTTCTGGGGTGCCCATTGACCTATGGAGTACTAGAAACTTGTGGATTTACTTGAGGAATGCTCAGTTACCTGTGGAATTTTTTTTTGCTTTGTTATTAATGTCTCTGTGTGAGTATTTAGAAAGCAAGTCTATAACACTGATTGTTTTCATCTTAGCATATTGCAGTATTTATTTTTCTTGCAAGTCTCCTTTAAGACATCATTGAGGAATAGATCATCCATTTCCCTCTTCTAATAATAACAAGAATTTGTAGGAAACAAATGATCTTGAGTAATAGAGTAAGTCAATTTGTTGTGACTTTTACGTTGCCTACTTACTGAGATCTGCAATACACCATTGAAGGTGACACTCTGCTTCCTTGTTTTTTTTCCTGCCTGTAAGATGCCTGAATTGAACACCAATTATTTCTACTGTAGCTTCAGTCTGATTAGATTCACCCATTGTCCCCTCTGTTTCCATCTCCTGAGACTGTTTTTTCAGCATGTGTAGGACTGACCTCTACTCTGCAGTATTTATTTATCTGAGGTTCATTCTAGTCCTACTCTTGACATAGTGCATTTAAAAGAAGTACTGATTCTTGTTATTTAAAAACAAAGGGAAAAATTAATCAATACTTTTCTTTCTGAAGTTGCACACAATTACTTTGCATTATGTAGTTTTTGTTAGTAACATATATTTTGCTGGGGTCTATATTATATGCTCGAAGAGACTTTTCTTCAAACATATAATCATCGATATCTAAAGAGCGAACGCTCTAAAGTGCAAATGGCCATGTCCACAAATTTTTTCCTCGGGAAAAAATTCATGGGGCTGTACACAAAAAACACATACTTCAAAACCCTAATCAAGTGGGGGGGGCTTCACCCCCACACCCACTGATGTGGGGGGCTGTGCTGCCCACACCCCCCTAATTAAATATCCCAACTCTTAGATCGCTCTACATTGGGGAAAAAGGCAATTTTCGATAATAGCCAACTGAATTTTTTCCAGAGGAAAAAATTTGTGGACGTGGCCATTTGCACTTTAGAGCATTCTCTCTTTAGGTGTCGATTATTATATGTTCGAAGAAAAGTCTCTTTGAGCATATAATATAGACCTATATTGCTGTATTATATAGGTTACTTTAAAAGCAAAGTCTATGGCTGTTCTAATTTTGACATCCTTACAAAAGAAATGTATATGCAATATATACGTTATTTATTTATTAATAAAATATAATAGCAAACAGTCTCCCAGATCATGCACGTAGTCCAACTGGCTATAAAACGTTGTAAAAAATACACTTGTTGTACCAGATGAAACAGAATGTATAGATCCAAATCAAACGACCCGTTGTAGAATAAAAAATTGGTTTATTCAGCTAAAACAAAGTAAGCGCTTTCGCCGACAGGCTTCTTCAGACTTTGATAAAATTACATAGAAGCAAACTCTTTAAAACAGCCATCCTAATCTCTGATTGGTTACATAATTATCAGAATTGCGCCTAAAAATTTAAAGTAAAATGCACGAAACTAACCGTGCAAGCTCTTCATAACAGATCAAATCAAATTCTAGCTAATGCATTCTAAGACGGTGCACCATTGTATCTTCCTAGCACAAAATTGAATTGAAATACACAGTCTTAAATTAATTGCAAAAAGCGCTTCTAAGAATATGTTCACAATGCGATCAAGTACATGGCCTAAACCAATCAAACCACAATCGCGTTTAAAATTAAATGCTATGGTGAAAAAACCATGAATAAAAAGTATAATGATCATGTACAGTTCTTACCCTCTCGTGGTAAACTCAAATAGACACCATAACCACAAATATACATAAGTAAATAACACTCATTGGGATGGTCCAATGTATAGTCAAAGAGCAGTCCTCTAAATTCGCATAAGCATATGTATATATTTATATACTATATTATTTAACGGTTACGACGGCTGCTCAAAAGGAACAGTCGCCGCTAAAAGCATAACTACTTGAAAGACTAAACATATACAAAGCTAGGACCTTAGTTCCAGCACATCCCTTGAATAAATTTTGTTCAAGAGGCAGTGGTAGTATATAACTTCACTGTCCAATATGATTCCTGTGTTTGCCTGACGTGCCAAAAATACAGCTGCACGCGTAATAAAAACCAAATCAGTTGAGTCAGTGTCGGTTACACCTAAGGCGCAGCCGTAGCATCTAAACAAGGGATCTCATACAACAACAATGAGCGATGTGTAGATAAGACATAATCGCTATAATAACCAGAAGCCTACTCACAAATCTTGTTGTTGCTGAGGTCGTTCTATATATAAAAGCGACATCAATCGATATTCGGACATATGAGTGAGATACAAAAAGCATAGTCCCTTAAAATATAGCATTATAAATGTATAGTAAATACAACACTTACAGTTCTAAAACAAGAACGGGATCTCTCAAATAAATAGTTAGATGCAGTGGTGGAGCAGAGTCAGCTCGCTCTTCCTGTTCCACCCTCTAGCATTGACATATCATTGCAAACTATCTAGATATACCATGGCTACAAAATATCCCAATAGTACATTGGAAAAAATAAATTAGGGGTGTTACACTCCTGTAAAATCCCCCCATGAGCTGGTATGTTATAAATATTGAAAATACATAAAGCTCCAACAGACAGGGGCACTCACATCTCATAATGCATAGGGACTCATCTAAATATTCAGAAATCTGTCTCTATCCAAATAAAATAGAGATCTATAATTGTCACATATCCACTGGGTCCTGGAGGTGAGGCCCTAATATATGATAGACACATGTAATGTTTTTTCAGAGTCATTTAGCTTTATGCCTCCTCCTATTCTTTAGAAAGGGTTTAATTTGGACTTTATCGTTCAGGCCAGGTGGTGTATCTGACCTAAATCTAATAATCCACCGAGTCTCACACTCAAGGGTCCTGTTTATAATGTCTCCTCCTCTGATGCCTAATGTTAATGCTTGTATGACACAAAAACAAAACTGATGGCTACTCCCTACCTGCTTAATATGTCTAGACAGTGCATTAGTGTCTGAGCCTATCCTTATCTGATACATGTGTTCCCTGATACGTTCTTTTAACATCCTGTTGGTCTTCCCTACGTAGTAGCTTGGACAGGCTTTACACACAGCGAGATAGACTAAGTTCCTAGATTCGCAATTGGTGTTAGTATAAAAGGTATATTGCCGTTCTGTGACAGGATGTACAAACTCAGTGGAGTCACTGATATATCTACACTGATTGCATTTCCCACAGAATAGCATTGAATTTTAAATGCGATTGTAGCTTGATTGGTTTAGGCCATGTACTTGATCGCATTGTGAACATATTCTTTGAAGCGCCTTTTGCAATCAATTTAAGACTGCGTTTTTCTATCCAATTTTGTGTTAGGGAGATGTAATGGTGCACTGTTTTAGAATGCATTAGCTTGAACCTGATGTGACCTGTTGTGATGAGTTTGCACGGTTAGTTTCGTGCATTTTACTTTAAAATTTTTAGGCGCAATTCTGATAATTATGTAACCAATCAGAGATTAGGATGGCTGTTTTAAAGTGTTTGCTTATATGTAATTTTATCAAAGTCTGAAGAAGCCTGTCGGCGAAAGCGCTTACTATGTTTTAGCTGAATAAATCCTTTTTTAATCTACAACGGGTCGTTTGATTTGGATCTATACATTTTGTTCCATTTGGTACAACAAGTGTTTTTTACCACGTTTTATAGCCAGCTGGACTACGTGCATGATCTGGGAGACTGTTTGCTATTATATTTTCTGCACGCTGTCCTTTGCCTCGGTGGTTTTGCTGTTCAACTTTGGATTTGATACTTTATTAATAAAATAAGTGGACTGGTTTATTTATAGAGCCCATTCAGCCACAGCTCAGTCCATCAAGGCAATATCAATGTATGTGTATATCTGTACTGACTTGTAAATGAACACAATCATCAAAAGTCAAATAGCCAATCATTAACAATCATAAGAACCTCCCACTGACCATACAGTGCAGCAAATCAAACACCTTTGCAAAAGTAACCTAATAATTTTTCTTCTGTAATCTGTATACACAGCTTCCATAAACTACTTGATAAAACTTACACATAACTGTGCAGTAACCTGTAGTTAGTTCAGCTGACAACTAATGTATTTATGTGCATGGTTCTGACTCTTCAACCTGTTGATTAGCTCTGCAGTTGATGAAAGATACACCTGTTATACATAAATATGAGTCTTATTTCTTTTCTTTGAGTTGCAATACAAAATCCCAATTCGGTGAACCTGACTCAGCAAATCTTGTTTGCAGCTTCTTATTGTATGACGCAATGAATTTTTAACTTTATGATGGAAAGTCACTATCTGGAGCTCAAATAGCAGGAACTTTGGTTCCTACAATACCCTCTTGTTCTTCCAGAAATTATTAAGAGAAAAGAGGAAGGGGGGCTGGAGGGAGGGGAGGTGAGGAAGAATGAAAATGGATAACTCAAATGGAACATTATGGTGACTACATAACTTCTTTATCTGATGTTGTCAATTTTCATTCATTCCTCAACATATGGAACAGAATCCACAGCTATCTGAATCCTGGGTGGACTCTAAGGAAGGATATTCCTGAGTACTGTTAAGCCAAAGGCTGCTCTTCCCCTAGAGACCAGATCCAACTTGTAATGAGTAAAAAAGTATGAGGATTAGCCCAAGTTGCAGCCAGAAAACTATCATCCATGGAAGACCTGGATTAAAAAGACAATGAAGTTGTCATGTATCTGGTTGAATGGGCCCTTAAAGGCTTCGGCAAGGTCAGACCAGACTTGTTATAAACAAAGGAAATGCAATCTGTTACCCATTTTGATAAGGTTACTTTGATAACTGGTTGACCTAATCTCATTTCTGAAAAGGATACAAATAATTGATCTGATTGTCTAAATCTCTCTGATCTGTGAAGACAGAAACATAATTGTCTGTGAACATCTAATAAAAGCAAAATGCATTGACCTTTGTTTGAAAAATTTGGAAAGAACACAGGGAGGTTAATAAATTGATTAATACTAGATCCTGGCACCACCTTAGGAAGAAAGGAAGGGCTGGTTCTTAAGGGCATCCTGTCCTTATCAAAAATTAAATAAGGAGGGTTACACGACAAAGCTTGAAGTTCTGAAATTCTCCTAGTCAATGTTATGTCTATTAGAAATATAGTTTTCCAAGTCAAATATTTAAAATCACATTTTGCAGCTTGTTCAAATGGTTTTTGAGTTAGGGCCTATAACACTAAATTCAGATCCACAGTGGAGTAGGATCTTTAAAAGACGGTTTGAGTAAAAAGGTTCCTTTTATAAATGCTTTACAAAGACATAAAGAAGTCAATGTAGAATTATCAACTCCAATATGGAAATTGGAGATGGCAGCTAACTGAACCTTAACCGCTGAGGGAATAGCCCCATCATTAAAAATAGAAGCCAGGAATTCAAGAACTTTTGGTACTGGTGCTGAAAAGGGATGACCTATTGCTGCACCCAAAGGACAAATCCTTTCCATTTGCTCTTGTAAATCTTTCTAGTGGAAGTTTTGTGGGATGACAAAAGAATATGATGCACTGGGGAAAATAGCTTGGGTTGTCTGGCTATCAATGGAACTGGAGAAACCATGCAGTCAACTTTAGTCCCAAGATGTCCAGGTGAGTAATGTCTGTCGGGTGAAACAGGAGGTCTGGAATTGGATCCAAAATCCAAGGTGGGAAAACTAGATGAGGTCAAAGGAAGGGAAACCAAATTTGTCGAGGCCAATAAGGGGCAATGAGGATGACTTTGCTCCTCAATCGGGATACTTTCTGTAGGAATTTGAGGATTAAGGGAGTTGGGAGATAAGCATAGAGGAGACCTGGGGGCCAATCGTGAAGGATAGCTTCCCTCGGTGACCCCCTGTGAAGGGATTAGGGCAAAGAACCTGCTGCAGTTATTGTTCAGGGGAGATGCAAATAGGTTTCAGCATGGTTGGTCCCACTGGTGGAATATCATTCTGTCAATTTTTTGTTGACAGACCACTCATGAGATAGTAGTATGGACCTGCTCAATTTGTCTGCTATCAGGTTGGATTTCCCAGTATGTGCATTGCTACCAGAAATCAATTTGAAGAGATTTTTTCATTTCCCCACTCTCATAGCTTCTCAACATAGGGGATAAGATTTGGTTCCTTCTTGTTTGTTGATGTACCATGCTACAGACACAGTCTGTTTGAATCACAATAGCTCTGGAAGGAAGAGAGATTTGGAATGACTGCTGTCATTTCCAGGACTATGATATGCAAGTTGGCCTCTTTGGGGGACAAAGTGCCTTGAACAGTCTTTCCCAAGAAATTCCCCCACCTGATTTGGGAATCATCTGTGGTCATTATGGCCTTGGGCTGAGGGAAGATGAATGGATGACCTTTTAAAATTTCTTCTGAGTGAATCCACCACCAAAGTTACTTTTTTCAGGCCTGAGTTATACTGATTTTGGTGGACATAGGTTGTTATAGAATGGACCACTGGGTTGTTAATGACCATTGTAGAATTCTCATAAGGTATCTTGCTAGTGGAACTAGAACTATTGCTGCGGACAATGATCCTAGGGTCTGTAAAATCAGTCTGGCTAACAGGAATGAGTTTTGAATTATTCTATTGACTTGAAAATGAATAGTTTGAACCTTTGGCAAAGGAAAATAAGCTGTCATTGAAGTTGTGTTGAGGAAGGCCCCAATTTATTCTAATGACTGAGACAGCTGAAGTTGAGATTTATTGTGGTTTCTTATAATTTCTAGACTGGAAAAATCTAGAGTACATAATCTAGAACGGCTATCAGAAGATGCTTGGTCAAAGTGGTTATGAGCCAGTCATCTAGATATAGAAACACTTGGAATCCCTGCAGTCTCAAGTGAGCTGCTGTTACTGCCGTGCATTTGCTGAACACCCCGGGGGCTGTGGTGAGACCTAATGGCAGTACTCTGAATTGGTAGTTACAAGCTCCCAGCCAGAAGCGTGGCTATCTTCTGTACCGTCTGTTTATTTTTATGTGATAATAAACATCCTGGAGATCAGTTGAGCACATTCAATCATTCTTGTGCAGAAAGGGCAAAATGGACTGAATTGTGACCATCTGGAACTTGGTATGTTGAACTGATTTGTTCAGAATGCTGAGATCCAAAATTGGTCTCCAGTCCACTGTTTTCTTTGGTACTAAAAAGAATCTCGAGTAAGTTCCAGATCCTTTCTAGTCTGGGGGGACCTCTTGGATGACTCTTTTTTTCTAACAGCTTTTGTATTTCCAAAGCTGCTGTTGTCCTCTCACCGGGTGAGACATAGGGAATTTTGATTACTGACGGAGGAGGTAGGGAAAAGGGAATTATAAATAATCCTCTGCACACAAGTATCTTTTGTAATGTCTAGCCAGGATCTCTGTTGCAGGGACAAGCAACCCTGGTTCTGTGGGACTCCACTGCTGCGATGGTGGCATCTCCCATTTGAGTTCCCCCCTCTGCCCCTAGGGCAACTCTTTTTTTAATTTCTCCAAATCTTTTGGGTTTTTAATACCGTGAAGGGAATGGACCCTATTATTAAGTCAAAGTATGATTAAAGTTCATGGAATTAGCATTGTTTCATTGTTTTATGTCAGCCAAAAGTGCTCTTCAAAGCACCCGTGATGTGTCCAGTAATGACTCATTCTGCAATTCATACAGGGTTACATGTATTGGTAACATATCTAAATACAATTGTAGATTCTTTTTTATAAGACCCGTTGCTCCTACTACTATTGGAACTGTCTGTGTATCTTTCTTCCACATTGCTCCTGTTTCTGCCTGCAGATCCTGATATTTTATGACTTTGTGTGTCTCTGTAAGCAAGACACTGTAGTCATTGGGTGTGGCAATTTCAATGATCAATGCTACTTTTGTCTTGTTTTCATGGACCACTATATCTGGTTTTCTAGCAACTATCTTTTGAACTGTTGGTAATGGGTGATCCCATGTGATGTAGACTTCATCATTTTCTATGATGCTTTTTGGCTCATGTTTCCAGTGTTTTTCAGCCATTTTAATACCATAATGTTTGCACAATCCCCAGTGCAACAGTCTTGCCACATTATTATGCCTATCAGTATAAAATTCTTCTGCCATTAGTATGTCACAACTAGCAGTGAGGTATGTGACTGTTTCCAATTCGGTTTTACAAAACCTACATTTTTCTGTTTCTCCCACATGTTCAGTGGACTTTGTAAACCAGTGTGTATGTAGCCTAGTGTCTTGGGCCACCATTATTAACCTTTCATCTCTTGGTTTGAATTTGCCTCTCCTTAACCATTCCAGAGTTTGTTCCTGATCAACATGAGGTTCTTCCAGAAGTTTTCTATACTTGCAACTATATTTATGCATTTTCCACATTTCTTGCCTTCTAATCTGGTCCTTCATTTTATATAGTTTCTTTGTTTTTGGCATATTCAGTTGCTGCCTAATTTTTATCTACTTCTGGTGTGATTTCCATTCCTGCTTGACACCAATATGCTTCTGCTAGATTATGCAGAGAAGTCATCTTTGATTTATTGTTTCATGTTTCAAAACTTTCACTATGTTTGTCTCTTGTGAGGTCAGCAGATATGTGTGGAGTCTCACAATTGCAGATCTATACATGTAATCAATTTCAAGTAGACCCATCCATCCTTCAGAACGGGGAATATACATTCTTGGTATGCACTGATTTTTTATAAATCATTTGGTGAGCATGAAGCATCCTTCTTGCTTTCCTATCTAATCTATCCAACGCATTTTGGGGTCAGTCAATCACTGTTTCATGGTCACTGTAATGTAGTAGATCAGTATAGGGTGTATGTTATACATTTTTAAGCACTCTTTTATCCATGAACGTGAGACACTATCAAATGCTTTTTTGTAGTCAATCCATGCCATACTTAAATTCTTTCCATTTTTACAGTTCTCCACTATGACTTTATTTAACAACAAATGATCCTTTGTTCCATATGATTTTCTTTTATTGCTGTTTTGTTCTACTGCCATAATTGAGTTTTCTTCTAAATGACTATAAACTCTGTCGGCATCAATTCACGTATATGGTTTATATGAAGTCAGAAGGCAAGTTATTGATCTATAATTTTTAGGGTAGATTGCAGGTTAACTCTTAAGTAAGAGTATTGTTTTTCCTGTTGTTAGCCAGGTTGGTATCTGTTTGGGGTGTGCAAATAAATAGTTCTTACTTATGGCTAAATCTTCTTGCAAAGATGTTAATACTTTTACCCAAAAGTTATGTACTGCATCTAGACCTGGGGTATTCCAGTTAGAGGCTTTTCTTAACTTTGTTTCAGTCTCTCTGCCTGTTACTTCATCCCTTTTTATATCATGTACCTTTAAACTTCTTATTCTTTATTTTACTTCTTTTATCCATTTAGCATCTTTATTATGTTCCACAGGATCTTCATAGATACTTCTCCAAAATGTATCTATTTCTTCTTTTTTTTGTCAGTCTTTCAATTCTTTTTATCTTGTTTCCCAATTCTCTATAAAATATTTTTGGGTTATCAATAAATATCTTATTTTGTACTTTTATTTTATATTTATCTGCGTATCTTCTAAGTTTTTCTGACTGTGCTGAGATTTTTAGTTTGTTATTTGTGATAGTGCATGATAGATCCTGGTCTGTTCTAATACTGCGCATAGCTTTTATCACATTTATCTTTCTTAGTATTTTTGCTGATCTGTTCCATCTTCTATAGTCTTCTAACAGTGACACTTCTTATCTTAATTACTTTATTATTTTCTCTATTCAATACTTGTATGATGGTATTCAATTTCTCCCCTTCTTTTCTCTCACTACCCTGTATTCTTGAGGTAGAAATTTATCAGTTATTAACGTAGCTGCACAGTAACATATCTAGTTTACTTCTGTTATATCATATGGATCTCTATGGACAGTCCTAATTACTGTGTTCATTTGTTTTATCAAACTTCGGACTTTTTGGGTTTTATCAACCTTCTGCAGTCTATTTCTTTCATTGATCTTAATATGTCTATCTATGTCTATTAAATCACGCAACTCTTAGCTCATTTTCTTCTAAACCAAGGGCACATTTTTTGTTTTCCATTTCCTGCTGGCATTCTATAGAAAGTTCTATAGCATCTTCTTGTGGCACATCTTCTTCAATTTCATCTTGTGCCATTCGTTGCTCTGTCATACCAGAACTCACTGGCCTATCACTCCTCAGCATTGACTGTATCAGAGTTTCCATAGTTTCCTGTTCCTTCCCTTGCTGTCCAGATTCAAGTGAATGTTTATACTGTTTTCCTGTGGAAAGCTCCAAAATATCTTCATATGGCACCTATCAAATTGCTTTCCATTGCCCTGGTTTTCCCTTAATTTGGATATCCATTGTTCTATCCTGTTGTGGTGCTTTCTGAATTAGGTTTTCTACACTGAATCCTTCACTTCACAGGTACTCCATAACCTCAGTTTCTATTTCTTTAACTTCTCCATGACTAATCTCCTTTTCTACTTTTCCACTTTGTCTTCTTATTTGTTTTTTTATTGTAAAGTTTTCCATGTCTGGATTCCTTTGTCTGTATTTCTCTTCGAATATCTTTGGTACTGCTCTTTTTGTACTGGTTAGTTTTACTTTCTCCTTTGAATAAATATTACATCATATTAAATCTCTTTTTCTTTCCCATTTCCATAGTTCTTCTTCAGAGGTCTCTTGTTCTTCCTGCTTCTCCTTACTTTGGAGATTCTCTCCATCATGCTATGATGTAACCTGTATTAGACCTTCTACACCAAATCCTTCACTTCGCAGACACTCCACAACTTCAACTTCTATTGTTTTAACTTCTACTTTACTAACTCTCTCCATGTGGATCATGGAATGGACCCTGGGATTTCCTGAACCACATTTTTCAACCACCTCATTGATTCCTCGAAAAAGATCTTTGAGGATTCAAAAAACATACGCCCACTGTAGACGGGGTCTTACCATCTTGCTTGCACCTGGAGAGTGTGTCTTTAACCTTGGGGCCAAATAATGAACTTCCATCAAAGGGAGCATTGATGAAGGATGATTTGACGGGCTCTGCAAAATCACACAGGAGCATCCAGACATGCCTCCTGATGGAAACACCTGAACCCGCCACCCTTGAGGCTCCTTCAGCTGCATGTAATATGAGTCTCATGGATGAATTGGAAATAGATTGAAGGGTCGGCATCTGTGAAGCAATAGAAATGTCTGCCTCAGAAGTAGAGTCCCTGAGACAGATTTTGAAAGTTCTTTGATCAAATCCCTCTGTAATCTGGTGAAGTGTGCAAGTGATTCAGGGACCTATGTGCAAAGGTCGCTAATGCATATACATACTTCCCAAATCTCTCCAGAACCCTAGACTCCCTGTTAGGGGGGTTGAACAGAGGAACTATGTTCTGCAAGTTCTTTCTTGGTGGTTGCCGCTGTGACCATAGCATCTACTAATACTCCTTTGTTCCAGAATTCCCTTCCCTTTGGTAGTACCAGGTTTCTATTTAGTCTCTTGGGGATTGGCTCAACAGAATCAGGCTCTTTCCATGCTTCTGAGAGATCAAATCAATGAGCTCATCAGCAGGTGGAGTCACCCAGGAAGTAGATGGGCCAATACCAGATGCCATCAGGAATACCAATTCCTCTTAAGAAGAGTTATTGGTAGACCATCCCCACTTTGTTTAAGGATCTCTAAAATGTCTCCAAATGAGACGTCATCAGGTGGTGATCTTGGGAACTCTTCCCTTTCATTGAAATTGGTATCCTCTGTAACTGACTATTGAGGGGACTTCTAGTGCCTCCTCTTACACTTCCACTAACCAGGGACGTCTTTGGTAGGATGTTCTGAAGAAATGTCGGAAGAAATAATTATACCCTGCTGGGTATCCTGGAGACTATGGGCTGGCTGTCCCTGTGGAGTAGAATGCTGTGGTTCACGACACAAAGATATCTAAGATCCAGAGGGAAGATATGACAGGGGAGGAGCCATCTGACCTCTAAAAGAGAATACTCTCTCTACTACCTTAAAAGTAGAGTGCCCCAGGGAGAAGGAAACCATTGAACCCAAGAAGACATGCTTCTAAGCTGATGGCTCCCTCTGACCCAAAGGCAGACCACCCAAGACAGAAGTCAGAAATGAGCTATCGAATTCAGAGGCCCTGAGGGTCAGAGATGGCTCTAACAGCTTCAGACTCAACTCTAATGCTTTAGATCTAACAACAAAGCTTCTGGTCTTTGAGTTGTCTGACTCTGACACACCTGGAGCCAGAGCACTCATAGAAGATATTGGAAACAAAGAAAAAAACATCTTCGGATCTGAAACAGATGGCACTGGGAGTCTTGGATCTAATTGCTCTAAAGCCAAAGGATGATTTGGTGAAGGATCCAGAACTGGTGGGGTTGTACTAGTGAAGGTCTCCGGACCCCTCTTGGTAGGAGCAGGGAGAACTTCCATCTGAATTTGTGTCAAGAGAAACTTTCTCATCATTCTCTCCACATTGGCTTCTGTGAGACTTCTGGATGAATGGGAAGAACTATGGAAGGTGATCTTGAATGACTGTGTCTTTTCATAGGTTCATAGGTTCATAGAGTAGTACTAAGCTAACTGCCCTTGCGAGCCATTTTAAGCCTAGCCAATTATCCCTTGTGAGAATCAAACCCTTTACCTTGTGTTTGTAAGGCAAAACACCTTAACCATTAGGCCACCCTCCCAACCTGTACAAAAATGGTGATGGGAGCCAAGAGGGTACATGATCCAAGGAAGACACATACCTAGTTCTAGGCAATTGTTTTGGTTCAGGATGAGCCAGATCCAATGATAAGGATCTGGTATCTATATAAGTCACATCCAAAGACTTGTCTTTAGGATTCCAGAGTTTTTTGAATTTTCTGAAGCAGTTCCAAGGTAGGATCCGAAGAGGAATGAGAGGAACTGTGTTGTTCAGAAAGCTTTTTCTTGATTTTTTTTTTTTTTATCGGACTTAGAGGATTGAGCTCCAGTAAGTGATTTTCCAAAGGCCTAAGGAAGAAGGCCCTTGAGGTCCTTGAGAATAGGTTTATTCTTCCTGTCTACAAACAATCTAGGATTAAATGCCTTACACATTGAACTTGCCCAAACAGCCACTTTACCGACACCCAGTAGACTGAGACCACATGGCTGACAAAACACTTAACCGACGTGTCAGATGGCCGATTTACATTATCCCGACTATCCTATTGCAATGCAAGATATGTCTGCGTAGAGTTCAAAACACTTATATAAGCAAAGCACTATCCCTTTAATAAAATGTATGTGGTACCACTTAAACATGGCAGAAATGACAGAAATGGGTCCAGGAGTTATCAGATATATTTACAATGTAGTTTTGTCACAGAGAAATAAGGAAATGGTGGTTTTAAAGGGGTATCTCTGTCACCTGGAATGGAGCACAGGAAATAAGAGTTATTGGGTCTGCAAAGGGAAGAAGTCACTAAAATATAAAGGCAGAGCGGTCACACATTTAGTAACCGAAGGTGACCAGCTGGTAGAGTCCATTACACATCAGCACTGCGGTGATCCCACTGAAGTGGAATGTTATGCACTTTGTCATGACATCAAGGTTAGGGCTCAGCACAGTAGGGATACCCCTTGTTTGGTCATAGATGATTCTATGGCATCTACATAATTGAATATGTGTACAGCATTCCTAGTAGAAAGGCCCTGTTACAGCAAATAGGTAGGGTTTGCAGACTAACCAACATTGTTGAATGGTCTACCGATGTAACTTTGTTAAATATTGACTGTACCACTGACCCATTAAAGTGAGGCTCATTTGTTTGCAAACATATGGCTGATACAGCTACAGATATTACAGTATATGCCTTCACAACCGTTATCAACCTGTATGATATGAGTAGAGTGCCTGTCTGGATGATGGATGGTACATTCTTTCAAAAGTGTGTAACATGCCGGCAACTATACAGTGTACATGGACTGGTAAAATATGGGACATATAATAAAGCTGTGCCATTACTGTTTGCTTTAATGAGTAAAAAGTCCCTGAAGCCCTATAATTATGTGTGGGTTTATGTTTTTTATCTATTCAGTACACACGACTTTGAGACTGAAGTACGGTACATATTGTGTGACTTCAATATGGCAGCTTTGAAGAGTATTGGACTTAATGTTGCAGGGGTTCAGTCTAAGGGATGTCTGTTCCATTTTGGACAAAATGTGTGGCGAAAGGTTCAAGTGTTAGGTCTAATGCCCTTTATAACGTTGACATGGGCTTCCAGTTATCTGTCAAATCCTTAGTTGCATTATCTTTCTTAAAGGAATCTGAAGTTGTGGCAACATTTCAGCAACTGAGGGATTCATTAACTGCTGAGGGACGTGAACTAGTGAGGTATTTTACCAACTGGTATGTGCACGGCAAGCTAAGGAAGTTTAATACTAGAACATCTGCTGCAGTCAGGTTTCTTCCTTTGTTCTCGATCTCATTTTGGAACATATTGGAGCTCAATGAACTGTTTCTGCCACGTATGCAGAATTCTGTAGAAATGTGGCACAGGAGATTAAAATGTTTGTTGGGAACTCGTGCAACTGACTTATCTGTTCTAATGCATGCTTTGGCTAGATGAGCCGCATGTGAAAATGACTCTTCACCCAAGAAGAGGAAGTTATTACAGAGGCATGCCCAATTCCATAGTGTGCTGAGCAACATGGAGGAGTACAGTGCAGTAGAATTTGTCAAGGCAATCACCTAGTTACTGAAAATGTGAGTAGAAGGGATAATGTTTGAGTGTGCACAAAGCATGTATTCAAAGTGGTGTTTCAAGTTAGGAGAATGATCGTCCATATTGCAGTGGTGTATTTGTTTTGCGGTGAAGGGAATTGTGTATTGAATGGGCACTGCCTTCCTATTATTGTTTAATCTGCTCATTTGTTATCCTGGCAATACAAGGCATAACACTTGTCAAATATCACCAGGGATGTCAAAGGGTATAGTGTATAAGGGGTTCGTGTTAATGGGAAACTATTATGTCATTCAAGTGGTGAGGCTGTCATTGTCTGTTTCATGGACTGAGTTGCTGATGGGAGTGTATCTTGTAGTCGTACATATACTATTGCAGTGGCTAATGTAAGTTTCCACACAATGTGGATTTCTCTACAATTATGTACCGGTGTACCTACACATTGCTATAGGGATATGAAGGTTTTGATGGTTTCCGTGTGTAGTGCTATTGTCGGTCATATGGGAGTCAGTTACATGGATGTTGGTTATGTGGATGTTGGCCAACCGATGTGTGTTGGTTGAGTGTTTTGTTAGTCATGTGGTCTCAGTCTACTGGGGTCAGTAAAGTGGCCGTTTGGGCAAGTAAAGTATATATATATATATATATATATATATATATATATATATATATATATATATATAAGTAAAGCTAATTTATCTTTTCAATCTAATGCCCAAGAGCTGCAAAGACCACATCTTTACATAAATGCAAATGAGATCTGGGGAATGAGGGGGACTACTGCACTATAGGTAAGGGAGGAGCTCAAGAGTTTGTAGCATCCACAAGCTGTAAACCAGTGTCTGAGTCAGATTCAAGTATCGGATCTGAACCCATATGTTGAGGAATGAATGAAACTTGACAACGTCAGATTTAATGTTTGACAACTTCAATTTAACCAACACACAAATATATAATATTAGCACTCTTTGAATGTAGTTTTCAAAGACACTTGCAATACTGAACTCACCGCATCAAACTGCAATCCATCAAATCTTAAAAACAAACTATAATGTGGGTCCTGTGGAAGGGCAGTTATATGTTTCCTGATTCCTTTGCAGTTGGCTATGATTCAATAGGTTTTAGATGACAGTCTATGCATTGATCAACACCCATTCAACAATTGCTATTGCAACAACATATACATTTATGTGTGCATGTGTGTGTGTGTGTGTGTGTGTGTGTGTGTGTGTGTGTGTGTGTGTGTGTGTGTGCATATGTATACACACACATAGCTGGACAAACAGATAGATAGACAGATAGATAGACAGATAGATAGATAGATAGATAGATAGATAGATAGATAGATAGATAGATAGAGATATGGTCAACAGGTGCGTGAGGTCACATACTATTCAGGGAAGGGGAATATGCCCTTTCTCTGATATTGTACGATCTCTTAATTAGTATATATAATTAGTAGGGGATTTGGAGGGTACAGGAACTTGCCCTCTTGCAAAAAATATTGTTTTTTTGTTTATCTTTTATGGTTTATTTTTGCACGCAGCAAGGCTTTTGCTGAAAACCTCTCCGGCAGAAGTCTGAGAATGAGAAGAGAAGTTGAGGAAGATTTACAGATATGATTCATATTCTCCTGCAACAAAAAATTAATTTGATGCAAAGATAAAATATATTCTAGAAAAAACAGTCCTTAATGAAAGCGTCAAAGAAAATTTAAATGGTTATCGGGAGTACAAGATTTGTGAGAAGTGAAGTTACAGACTTACAACATCTGGAAGAAGACTCTGCCAAGATAAAAAAGTCGTCAAAAAAAAGAAAAACAAAAGACGAGCGTCATGCAGTCTGCATGGAAATATGGCTGGTACTAGGGAAAATGCTTTTAGAGAAGAAGATATCCCCGTGGTAAATGCAAAGACCTCATCATGTGACATAGAAAGACTATAATCTGAAACATTCCTGAAGCCATTGGCTATGGAAATGTAGTATAATGCATCAAGATGCAATGTTATCATAATGTTGCCTAGTGAAATGAATAGTAACAACTCTGAAGGATCAGCATCAGGAAAATAAATGCTTCCAAAAAAAAAAAAGTTCAAAAATTTAGGAAGGAATAATCTATAACTGCTCTGTAAAAAAAGGCCTTTTCTTTGATACAAGAAATACTTTGGGATAAACGTTTTTGTCCCTTTGGATTCAAGGCACTGCTTCTATGATTCCTAAGGTGAGCGAGTGCTGAAGTACCTGAGGAAATTATTATGCTTGGTATGGAGGGAGGTGGGAAGCTTCTCCAGAAAGAAGTTGTTTGTATGGGGTGCTAACTGTATCCCTCCTGAAATAGAAACACTCGAGTCCCATCAGTACAGATCCAGCTGATGGGACAGATTCTGAGAGATTTTGGTGGCAGGGATTGAATACTATTATACTCATTCTGGAAAAGTAGACTGCACCTTTGTAGGAAAAAAACCTTGTTTAAGCTTGAACCCCTCCTGCCATCTCTATTGATTCCATATATGGTTAGAAATTCCTTAATCTGTCTCTGAGATGAGAACAGAGACGGGGGAGATTTGTAATGGGAGGGGGTGTAATATAACTTAGAAACTCCCTAAAGTATATTTCCAGTGTCAAAAACTTGATTGAGGGCCAGTGAAGTAGATGGATCCGCTAAAATCTCCTTGTCCAAAAATGTATTAAAAATTTCAGACTTTACTTTAACAGACAAGGTTTGTTTGCTTATACAGGAATACTTCCTCAAAATAGAAGAAGAGGTTGACATCCAAGATACAGCATTTGCACAGTCATGCAGTTTTTTAAAGCATGTTTAGCTACTTCAGGCACGCAAGAAATTAGGAAATTTAAGTATGTACTCCCTGCAGGGGGAAGAGTGGTATATACATTTTCAAACTGTCTCTACAAAAAGTCAGAAACTTCCACCTACAGGAAACACAGTTAGGAATTCTATTCGCTGAGTGGAAGAAGAAAGAATTATCTTACCAAGTTCATCCAAAATGTTCCCCTTAGAGTCTGCAGGGGGAGGGTTGAATGATCCCTGGATCCCTGGTGGCTGTTACCTGTTGTCACAGGTACAGGGTCAGACCTTGGGATTAAAGTACAAAAAATGAAAAAGTAGCTACTAACTCCAAAAAAAAAAAACAAAACTGAAAAAGTGACCTTGGAGAAACTACAATCCACTGAAGCAGCACCAAATGAAAAGTAATCAAAGAACAAACAAATCAGGGCCAAAGTTTAAGGTAAGTGCCTTCATTCAAATTTAATCACGAACTTCATCATAGCTAAAAGCAAAATACAGGATGTCCCTTAAATACATCACTAGTCACATGACATGATTTAAACAGCCATAGTCATTAAAGTAATATCAGTCAAATAAAATGTTTTAAGAACTGTGTATGGAGAAAATAAATAATTAATTAATCCACATAAAATATAAGCAACAAATAAAAAAAAAATATTTATAAATCTAAAAACTGTTGCTTAAATTTGAGCAAACACTTAATATTAACATTCTTATTTAAACCTGGTCATTTGTCGGCCTGTAAAAGTATCTGCCAGTTTAATTCTCTCACCTCTAACAGACAATTAATATCTCCACAAAAAGGATTGGATATAATATAATAAAAAAACATCTTAAAATTAAAAATAGTCTGTGAGTTTTTGACTAAAGCATGTTCATAATTCTTTTTGAGAGCTTTCTGTTAGTCTTACCTGCATAGAAACAACTGCATGTTTCACAGGTACCTAGATAAACAATGAAGGTAGAATTGCAAGTGAACCTACTTTTTGCTCAAAACAGTGTCTCATTGTGCCTCAGCACAACGTTTGACCCCTCATTGATAAACCTGCAAAATTTGCAAGCATTACACCAGTACATCCCATTGTTCCTAGTGACAACTTCAATAGGAATGTTCTCAAAAAGCTTTCTAAATCAAAATGTTTCTTATAGCTAAACGTAGGTTCAGACCCAATAACAGAACTTAAATCACTGTTGCCTGGTATGATGTACCAATTTTTACTGATAATTTTTCTGATATTATAAGCATCTAAAGATATAGGTAAAGGAAAAGTTCTTGTTCCACCTAAATCTGGAAAACAACTTGTACCTACTTCTTTAAGATTGTTTGGTAAGTCTGACAACAAAATACGGGAAAACTTTGTGGCCAAAAAATGAGACATTTGACATACAAGTTCTTCATCTTAAACAGCTTTTCAAAGAGAGGGTTTCCAAGATTTACTTCTCAACATGATTATATATGAAGTTAAGAGTTTCATGTTGCCTGCAGCAGCAGGCCTCAGAATACCCCTGGGTGGGCATTACTTCCACAATAACACACACCCTGTTGGGCATTATTGCTCGCTTAAGCTCTTGTTTTAATAAAGTCCAGTATGCACCCAATCCTGCATCTCTTCAACAAATGACACAAACAGCATTCAGTATAGTGAATCTTGGCTCCACAATAATCATCTCTCTCTAAACCCTAAAAAAACAAGCTTATGTTATTTACCCCCAAAAGAAATAGAGCATTTAACAAACAAGATTTCATCACTCCCGCTTAACTCCATTAAAATTGAACTTGTTATTAGCACCAAATTATTAGGAGTCATAATAGACAAAAACCTTAAGTTCGACCTACACATCCAATTTATCATTAATAAAACCCATAAAAACTAGGGCTTCTGTACAGACACAACAAGTTTCTCTCCATACCATCCGAACAAGTGTTATCCTTCTCCTATCTCCTACCTTCACTAACCTATGGTGCACCCTTGCTAATTAATCTACAGTCATCCCTAAAACTCAAACTAGAATTTTGCTACAACAAGATCACCAAATTTGCCACAGACAGTTGTCACTCCTCCCATCACTGTAACTCATAAAGAAAACTACAATGTCTAGAATTCCCCCATTGCCTATTACTCTTGCAACTAACTTCTTCACACAAACTTATCTACAAACCACAAGATTGCCCTGCCCTGAACTCCCTACTTGTACCCTACTCCCCTCTCAGGCCTCTACATTCAGAACACCAACACTTACTCAAAATCCATAAACCAAACCTTCCTGCAGGTCAACTACTTTACTCTTGGACCATGGCCAAATCCTGGAATAACCTCCCTACCTCTATTCATAGGTTCATAGGTTCATAGGTTCATACTAGGCTATCTGCCCAAGGGCATTTATAAGCCTAGCCCATAGTTATGTGGCTTTCGCCACCCCTTTAGTTTGAATAAAAACTATGCCTATCATTTTGCTGTGCCTCTGTCAAGCAGTGACGCTGAAGTAATCCCTGGGGTATATCTGCAATCTCCCATCCATTGGTCAAGATTCCTCTTGAACAAGACCAGAGAGGTGCTCTGCCTCACATGTACCGGGATTTTGTTCCACAGCATAGGGAGTCTCTGGGTGATGAATCTGTCCCTCCAGCACGTTCTATTTATAACCGTGTCAAGGTTTAAGTCTCCCGCCCTTGTGGTTCTGAGGGATCTAGATTTTTTGAGGTGAAGCATATTCATCAAATCTGGGTTTGACATGGCCTTATATGTCAGGCACAGGTCACCTCTGAGCAAGCGGTATGAGACTGAATAGAGCTGGAGTTCTTTCAGTCGGGCAGCATAAGACATATTTTGAGACCCTTTATCCTTTTGGTGAGGAACTTTTGGGGCCTTTCAAGCTGCAGCAGGTGTCTGGTCAGATACATTCTGAACGGGCATTGTACTCAATCATAGGTCTAATAAGTGATGAGTACAGGGGACGATGACCTCCCTTGATCTAGATGTGAATCCCTTCATGATCAGGTGGGTGATATAGAAGGTTTTCCTAACTACTTTAGCAACATGAGTGTCAAACGAAGGCTACTGTCAACCTGGGTCCCCAGATCTCTGATGACTTTTCTGTGCTCAGTGGATTGCCACCTATATGGTAGCTAGGGTAGCCTTGTTTTTCCCAAAGGGTATGACTATGCATTTTTGGCGTTTAACTTCAGGCCATGGCTCTGGCACCAGTTATCCATTTCTGTGAGGCCCTTCTGGAGGATATCTGTGTCAGATGTGTTTTCGACTATGGCCCAGTTTGCAGTCATCTGCAAACTTTGTCAGCCATAACCCTCCTGTGTTTGCTTGTACTTCAGAAAAGTAGATGCCGAACAAGAGTGGACCCAGGACTGAGCCCTGTGGGACACCACTTGTGACAGGCTTTGAGTCTGACATGGCTCCAGCAACTCTGACCCTGTGGGTTCTGTCACTTAGCCAGTTTGCAACCCATCTTGTGATGTATGGGTTTACATTCAAGCTGATGAGTTTTTCGATGATACCTGAGTGGGGTATTGTGTCGAAGGCCTTTGCCAGGTCGAGGTAGGCTGTATGGACTGCCTTTCCTCATCAATGGCCTTGGTGACTGTCTCGAAAAAGTCAACCAAGTTTAAGAGGCAGGATCTGCCTTTGACAAAGCCAAACTGAGTTGGATCCAAAGTCTGCAAGTTCCCTATGTCTTTATTTATGAGTTCCATTATGATCCTCTCCATGGCTTTGCAGATAAGGCTTGTCAAGCTAATGGGGCGGTAATTTCCAGGGTCTGTGGAGGCACCGCCCTTATGAAGTGGGACCACAGTCGCCGCCACTCCTTGGGCATGATCCTGAGGTGAGGCTAAGATTAAACAGCTGTCCTAACTGTGGGTTTAATTCCTCATTGAGTTCATGAAGCACACAGCCGGGAACACCATCCAGTTCCATGGATGCTGTGTTTTTTGCCTTAGTGAGGGCAGTTCTCACCTGGGCGTTGGAGATGTTTGGGGGGCTACAATCCTCTGGAATAGATATCTCTCCTTTTGGGGGGAAGGCGGTCAGAAGTTTGCACTGAACCTGTCAGCCAGTATGTTGGCAATGTGTGTAGGTTCAGTAATTTTCACATCATTTTGAACTAATTCTGAGCATATCTGGGAGTTTCCTCCTAGGTTTCTAACATAGCTAAAGAAGGCCTTATGATTCTCTTTAGAGTCCTTGGCGATTTTTCTCTCAAAATTTGCCTTGGATGATTTTATGAGAGCTCTTAGTTTTTTACTTATAATGATCAAAGGTGTCTTACCTTTCAAGGATTTTGCTCTATCTTGTAGTAGCTTCCTCCTTTTGTTGTAGAGCTTGTTTATGGCTGGGGTCCACCAGACTGGACGCTTGCCTTTGGTACAGAGAGTCTTAGTTTTGTTTGGGATTGCCTGATCCATGCAGTCCTGTAGGTGCTGGTAGAAGGCATTTGTAAGTGATTCAGCGGTTTGAGTAATGTTTACCACTGGCTCAGGGGCCTTAAAGGAGACCACACTAGTTTTAGAAGTGTGAAATCAGCTTTTGAGAAGTTTTCACTGTGGTCTTTTTGTTTCAGGTGGGGGCGGGATGAGGACCTCCAGCGAGATTAGTTTATGATCTGATCTCACCAGTGAGGGTATACTTCCGTGTTGAACATTTTGATCCCATGTTCGTGATGATGAGATCAAGTATGTTTTCTCCTCTTGTGGGGATGGTGACTAGTTGTTCCATGGCATTTGAGTTTATGAACTCCAGGAATCTTTGGGTTAGAGTGTTCGGGCTTGAGTAGTGTTCCCAGTCTATATTAGCGTAGTTAAAGTCACCTAGTATGATGGTGTTTGGAGATACATTTATCCTCCAATGTTTTCAGGAAGGCCATGTGAGGTTCCTGAGTTTGAGAGGGTGGCCTGTAACATGCTACAAATTGCAGAGCAGTCTTGCCTATGGTTAATTGCACCTGGATGGTCTCCGATGCATCATGCGTTGCCACCAACCTTGAGGTGTGGGTGTCCTTTATGAATATGGACACCCCTCCTTTCTTGGTGTTGTCCGGATTTTGGGGCGGAACGCATGATATGAGGTGAAACCTGTTAGTGCTGGGGTGCTCTCAGGAGCCTTGAACCAGGTTTCTGTCACAGCACAGACATCGATGTTCTCCATATTGAGAAGGGCCTCGAGTCGTGCATCTTGAGATTGAGACTTCTGGCATTGAGCAGCATTACCCTTAGTTTTTTCCTTTTTGGTGTTCTAGGGTGGTAGGTTTAGAATTTGAGCCTTGCCTAAAAAGGCACTATGGGGGTGGCAAGAGCCTTTGCCAATATCCGGAAGCCCAGGGGTGACAGGTGCAAGCCGTCCCTGCGGCAGCGTGGCTTGTCCAGCATGTCATCCCAGGCAGACAGACATTGGATCCCCTTTGAATGACACCAGAATTTAAGCCAATTATTAAAGCTGATCATCTTATCACTGTATTGTGGCATCATTCTAGGTGAAGGTAGGATACTGCTCAAGGTCAGGGTCATACCTGCCTGGGCTACATAATCAGAGAGCTCCTCGATGTCCCTTTTCATGTAGTCCAAGGAGGTACGTCTCAGGTCGTTGACACCAGCGTGGACAATGACTGAGTCGTACTTGTACCTGCTGTTGAGAGACCTGAGTGCTTGCGTTATGTGGCGGATTCTAGCGCCTGATAGGCAGCTTACTGTGACCTTCTCTTTACTCAGTCTGGTGAGCGGGACGTCAGTGTGTCTGACTATGGAATCACCAATGACAAGTGTGTCTGGCATTTTGTTTGGCCTTAAGGGCTGTGACTGTTTGACACTCTGACTGTGTGGTCTATGTGTTGCATGTGTTGGGTCGTGAGGTGGTAGTTGTTTGGGTGTCTGCTTTGGTGGCCTCTGCTGTTTTGGTAAATTTTGATCAGAGCCTCGAGTATGTCTTTGTGTGAGTATGTGTATGATTTGAAGTTGTGATGGTACCATGTGTGACTGGGTATGTATTGTGTGTGGTTACCTTCTCCTCCTGTCTGGTCTTGCCAGTCCTATGTTGAGAGAGCTCAGCCTCCAGTTTGGCCGTATAGTTGCATCTCGCATGTATTTGTGTTTTGTGGGAGAAGGAGAGGATTGTCTGTGTACATGAGGCAGTTGTAACATTGCCTCAATATTCCCAGGTTCACCAGTTGAGCTGGAGAGGACACTAGCAACTGATCCTCGACATACTAGAAGTAGTAGATAAAGAGACTTTCAAAGGACTCCGGGAAGTGGGTTTTAGGCTGGTGGGGTACTATCTATAATAAGAGTGCTTTATCAAGGTGCAAGTACTGTAGGAGTAAGTGCTAGGCTTTACAGATAGAGAATAGTCTACTTGGGAATCAAGTAGAGATGAACTTTTCAGTTATAGGATATGCTGGTTAGATCAGCAGTACAGCTCGAGGAAGGTAGTTTTAAGGGAAAATTGGAAGAGTGGAATTTAGATGGCCCAAATAGTTTAACCTTGTTTAACCGCTGCTCTTGTGTGCAACAGTGGTAACTCAGCTAAATCAGCTTACGCGCGTTTAAGCGTGTTTTATAGCAGGGGCTGAAGGGAGCTAGGAATTGGCCCAAACGACCAATGGACTACTAGTTTCTGGCTGAAACTTCACCAAATCAGACAAAAGGCCGCTCAGTGCTTCCCACTCCCACTGGTAAGCAAAGAAACTTCCCTCCTTCTAACTGTAAAAAAAAAGGAGGTAAAGTGGCCCCAGGGGGAAAACGAGTTTTTTTTGCAAAAAAACAAAAAGGGGCTTTTTCCCCCTTTTTGGGAAAAAAAGCTTTCCCAATTTCGGGGTATGGTTTTGGGGTTTGGGTTAAAGGAAATTTTTTTTTGGGGGGAAAAAAAATTTTTTTTAAAGGGGACAAAAAGGGTTTTTTTCCCTCCCCCCGGGAGTTAAAACAAAAAATGTTTCGTTTTTGGTTTTAAAGGGGAAAAAAACCCAAAAAAAAGGGCTTTCGGGGAAAAAAAACCCCAAGGAAAGGGCCCCTCCCCTGTCGCCCCTTTTTAAAAGGCTTTAAAGGGAAAAAGGGGGAAAAACGGGGGGTTTTAAATGAGGAAAAAATTTGGGGAAAAAAAAAAATTTTTTTTAAAAAAAAACCCAAATAAAAAAAAAAGGTTCGGGGCCCCCCAAAGTAGAAATTTTAAAAAAGGAAAAAAGAAAAAAAAAAAGAAAGAACCCGTTAACAGAAAAACCCAAAAAGTTTGTTTTTAAGCGGAAAAACCAATTTTTAAAAAAAAACCGGGGTTTTGGCCAAAATTTGAAAAAAATTTAAACCCAAAAAAGGGGAAAAACTTTCAAAAAAAGGGAAAACGGGCAAAAAAAAACCAAAAAATTAAAACAAAAATTAAAATTTGAAAACAAAGTTTTTTTAAAGGAACAGTTTTTAAAATTCAAGCTGAAAAAGGTTTGGAAAATTTAAAAAATTTAAAAAAAAAAAAGGAAAAAAAATTTTAAAATTTTCGCAAATTTAAAAAGGAAAAAAAATTTAAATGGAAAAAAATTTTTTTCCCCAAAAAACAAAAAAAAAGGGTACAACTGGAAAGGTTCCCCAAAAAGGGGGAAAGAGGGGCCCCCAAAGGGAAAACAAAAAAAAAAATTTTAAAAAGCTGCCTTTGCCCCCCCCAAAAAAATTGAAAAAATTTCTTAAAAAAAAACAAGGAAAAAACAAAAAAAAAGCAGCCCCAAAACAAATTAAAAATTTTTTCGGGGGGAAAACAAAAATTTAACAAAAAAGCTTTTTAAAAAGGCTAAATCCTGGGCCCCCAAGGTTTCCCCAAAAAAAGGGAAAAATTTACTTTTTAAAGGAAAACGGGAAAAACAAATAAAAAAACCAAACGGAAAAAAGGGGGCCCCAAAAATTTTAAAAAGAAATTTCCTTTTTGGTAAAAAGGGAAACAAAAAAAGGGGAGGAACTGGAAACTTTTTCCCGTTTAACCAAAAAAGAGTTTTTTTTTAAAACAAAAAAAAAGGGGAAAAATTCAAAACACAAAAGGTTTAGGTTACCACAAAAAAAATTTCCCCCCAAAAGGGAATAAACATTAAAGGGAATAAAAAAACAAAGGCAATCGAAACAAAACATTTTAAAGGGAAAAAAAATTTTTTTTAAAAACCCCCAAAAAAAGGGTTTTAAAAATCGACCAATTTGGATTTCAAAAAAACCCTTTTAAAATGTTTAAAAAAAAAAAATTTTAAATCAAAAACCCCAAGATCATTTTTAAAAAAGAAAAAAATTTAATCCCAAAAAAAATTTTCCCCTTTTTAAAACATTTAGAAAAAAAAAAAAAGGGGAAAAACTAAACGGGTTTTCGTTATGGGGGAAAAAAAAAGAGAATTCCCAAAAGAAAAAAATTTTTCCAAAAAAATTAAAAACCCCGGGGCCCATTTAAAGGAAAAAGCCCCTTTTAAAAAAAAAAAAAAAGGATAAAAAAAGCAAAAATTAAAATTAAAAAAAATGGGGGAAAAAAAAGGGGGTTTTCAGAAAAAAACAACCAAAACAAATTTAAAAATTTAACGGTTAACCAAAAAATTTTAAAAAAAAAAAAGGAATTTAACTTAAAAACCCAAATAACAAAAACAGCCCCCAAAAAAAAAAAAATAAAAAGGTAATTTATCCCCCCCAAAATAAAATTAAAAAACTTTTCCTTTGGTCAGCAAAACCAAAAGTTTTAAAAATAAAAAAATCCCAAAAAAGATAAAACCCCAAAAATAAAAAAAATTTTAAACAGTTTCCGTAGATTCCCCCAAAAGCTTTTAAAAAACAAAAAAACCCAAAAATTAAACAACCCTTTAAAAAAAAAAAATTTCCCTTTTAAAAACCAGACCCAAAACCCCCAAAAAGTTTAACAATAAAAAACAGTAAAATTATAAAAAAAAAATAAAAACTTAAAAAATTTGGTTTTTTAAAAAAGAAAATTAACAAAAAACCCAAAAATTTAAAAAATTTAACAAAACATTTTAAAGTTAAAAAACCCCCCAAAAATAAAAAAAAAATGGGTTTTAAAAATGGGGAAACCAAAAAAAATTAAAAAAAATTTTAAATTTTCCCCCAAAAAAAACTTTTAAAAAAAAAAAAACTTTTAAATTAGAAACAAAAATTTAACAGGAAATTTTTAAAAAAAAAGTTTAACAACCAAAAAATAAAAAAAACAAAAAAAAGAAAAAAATTAAAAACCTTAAAACCAAAAACAACAAAATTTTAAATTTTCCCCCAAAAAAAACTTTTAAAAAAAAAAAAACTTTTAAATTAGAAACAAAAATTTAACAGGAAATTTTTAAAAAAAAAGTTTAACAACCAAAAAATAAAAAAAAACAAAAAAAAGAAAAAAATTAAAAACCTTAAAACCAAAAACAACAAAATTTTAAATTTTCCCCCAAAAAAAACATTTAAAAAAAAAAAAACTTTTAAATTAGAAACAAAAATTTAACAGGAAATTTTTAAAAAAAAAGTTTAACAACCAAAAAATAAAAAAAAACAAAAACAAGAAAAAAATTAAAAACCCAAAAAAAAAAAGATTTCCAAATTTTAAAAAATTTAAAAAAAAAACATTTAAAAAAAAAAAAACTTTTAAATTAGAAACAAAAATTTAACAGGAAATTTTTAAAAAAAAAGTTTAACAACCAAAAAATAAAAAAAAACAAAAAAAAGAAAAAAATTAAAAACCTTAAAACCAAAAACAACAAAATTTTAAATTTTCCCCCAAAAAAAACTTTTAAAAAAAAAAAAACTTTTAAATTAGAAACAAAAATTTAACAGGAAATTTTTAAAAAAAAAGTTTAACAACCAAAAAATAAAAAAAAACAAAAAAAAGAAAAAAATTAAAAACCTTAAAACCAAAAACAACAAAATTTTAAATTTTCCCCCAAAAAAAACTTTTAAAAAAAAAAAAACTTTTAAATTAGAAACAAAAATTTAACAGGAAATTTTTAAAAAAAAAGTTTAACAACCAAAAAATAAAAAAAAACAAAAAAAAGAAAAAAATTAAAAACCTTAAAACCAAAAACAACAAAATTTTAAATTTTCCCCCAAAAAAAACTTTTAAAAAAAAAAAAACTTTTAAATTAGAAACAAAAATTTAACAGGAAATTTTTAAAAAAAAAGTTTAACAACCAAAAAATAAAAAAAAACAAAAAAAAGAAAAAAATTAAAAACCTTAAAACCAAAAACAACAAAATTTTAAATTTTAAAAAAAACAAAAATTAAAAAAACAACAAAAAACCATTAATTTCAGACAAAAAAAATTTAAAAAGTTAGAAAACCCAAAAAGGTTTAAAACAAAAAAGAAAAATTAAAAACCCAAATAAAAATTATAAAACTTCCCAAAAGAAAAAATTAAAAAAATTTTAAAATTAAAAAAAAAAAAAATTTAAAAATCAGAAAAAATTTTTTTAAAAAATTCAGACAAACCAACTTAAAGATTCCAAAAACCCAGTTTAAAACAAAAAAAGAAATAAATTAAAAACCCAAATAAAAATTATAAAACTTCCCAAAAGAAAAAATTAAAAAAATTTTAAAATTAAAAAAAAAAAAAATTTAAAAATCAGAAAAAATTTTTTTAAAAAATTCAGACAAACCAACTTAAAGATTCCAAAAACCCAGTTTAAAACAAAAAAGAAAAATTAAAAACCCAAATAAAAATTATAAAACTTCCCAAAAGAAAAAATTAAAAAAATTTTAAAATTAAAAAAAAAAAAAATTTAAAAATCAGAAAAAATTTTTTTAAAAAATTCAGACAAACCAACTTAAAGATTCCAAAAACCCAGTTTAAAACAAAAAAAGAAATAAATTAAAAACCCAAATAAAAATTATAAAACTTCCCAAAAGAAAAAATTAAAAAAATTTTAAAATTAAAAAAAAAAAAAATTTAAAAATCAGAAAAAATTTTTTTAAAAAATTCAGACAAACCAACTTAAAGATTCCAAAAACCCAGTTTAAAACAAAAAAAGAAATAAATTAAAAACCCAAATAAAAATTATAAAACTTAAAAAAGTTTTAACAAACTTTTAAAGAAATTAAAAAAAACCCCCCCAAAAAAAAAAAATTTTTAAATTAAAATTTTATTGGGTTTTGACAAAAAAAATTTAAAAAGTTAGAAAACCCAAAAAGGTTTAAAACAAAAAAAGAAATAAATTAAAAACCCAAATAAAAATTATAAAACTTCCCAAAAGAAAAAATTAAAAAAATTTTAAAATTAAAAAAAAAAAAAATTTAAAAATCAGAAAAAATTTTTTTAAAAAATTCAGACAAACCAACTTAAAGATTCCAAAAACCCAGTTTAAAACAAAAAAAGAAATAAATTAAAAACCCAAATAAAAATTATAAAACTTCCCAAAAGAAAAAATTAAAAAAATTTTAAAATTAAAAAAAAAAAAAATTTAAAAATCAGAAAAAATTTTTTTAAAAAATTCAGACAAACCAACTTAAAGATTCCAAAAACCCAGTTTAAAACAAAAAAAGAAATAAATTAAAAACCCAAATAAAAATTATAAAACTTCCCAAAAGAAAAAATTAAAAAAATTTTAAAATTAAAAAAAAAAAAAATTTAAAAATCAGAAAAAATTTTTTTAAAAAATTCAGACAAACCAACTTAAAGATTCCAAAAACCCAGTTTAAAACAAAAAAGAAAAATTAAAAACCCAAATAAAAATTATAAAACTTAAAAAAGTTTTAACAAACTTTTAAAGAAATTAAAAAAAACCCCCCCAAAAAAAAAAAATTTTTAAATTAAAATTTTATTGGGTTTTGACAAAAAAAATTTAAAAAGTTAGAAAACCCAAAAAGGTTTAAAACAAAAAAAGAAATAAATTAAAAACCCAAATAAAAATTATAAAACTTCCCAAAAGAAAAAATTAAAAAAATTTTAAAATTAAAAAAAAAAAAAATTTAAAAATCAGAAAAAATTTTTTTAAAAAATTCAGACAAACCAACTTAAAGATTCCAAAAACCCAGTTTAAAACAAAAAAAGAAATAAATTAAAAACCCAAATAAAAATTATAAAACTTAAAAAAGTTTTAACAAACTTTTAAAGAAATTAAAAAAAACCCCCCCAAAAAAAAAAAATTTTTAAATTAAAATTTTATTGGGTTTTGACAAAAAAAATTTAAAAAGTTAGAAAACCCAAAAAGGTTTAAAACAAAAAAAGAAATAAATTAAAAACCCAAATAAAAATTATAAAACTTCCCAAAAGAAAAAATTAAAAAAATTTTAAAATTAAAAAAAAAAAAAATTTAAAAATCAGAAAAAATTTTTTTAAAAAATTCAGACAAACCAACTTAAAGATTCCAAAAACCCAGTTTAAAACAAAAAAAGAAATAAATTAAAAACCCAAATAAAAATTATAAAACTTCCCAAAAGAAAAAATTAAAAAAATTTTAAAATTAAAAAAAAAAAAAATTTAAAAATCAGAAAAAATTTTTTTAAAAAATTCAGACAAACCAACTTAAAGATTCCAAAAACCCAGTTTAAAACAAAAAAAGAAATAAATTAAAAACCCAAATAAAAATTATAAAACTTCCCAAAAGAAAAAATTAAAAAAATTTTAAAATTAAAAAAAAAAAAAATTTAAAAATCGGGAAAAATATAAAATTAGAACCCAACTTTAAAAAACCAAAAAAAACCCCCCAAAAGTTTAAAAATAAATAAAAAACCCCAATTTTTCCCATTAAAGAAAAAAATTAAAAATCATTAAAACCAAAAACCAACAAAATTTTTAAAAAAAACCCCAATTTTAAAACACTTTAAAAAAAAAAAAACATTAAATTAGAACAACATTTAAAAGGAAATTTTTAAAAAACCAAGTTTTCAACAAAAAAAAATTAAAAAACCCCCAATTTTTCCCATTAAAGAAAAAAATTAAAAATCATTAAAACCAAAAACCAACAAAATTTTTAAAAAAAACCCCAATTTTAAAACACTTTAAAAAAAAAAAAACATTAAATTAGAACAACATTTAAAAGGAAATTTTTAAAAAACCAAGTTTTCAACAAAAAAAAATTAAAAAACCCCCAATTTTTCCCATTAAAGAAAAAAATTAAAAATCATTAAAACCAAAAACCAACAAAATTTTAAAAATACCCCAAGAAACCCAAAAATTTAAATTAAAAAAGCAAAAAATTAAAAAAACCCAAAAAAAACTTTTTAAAAGTTAGAAAACCCAAAAAGGTTTAAAACAAAAAAAGAAATAAATTAAAAACCCAAATAAAAATTATAAAACTTAAAAAAGTTTTAACAAACTTTTAAAGAAATTAAAAAAAACCCCCCCAAAAAAAAAAAATTTTTAAATTAAAATTTTATTGGGTTTTGACAAAAAAAATTTAAAAAGTTAGAAAACCCAAAAAGGTTTAAAACAAAAAAAGAAATAAATTAAAAACCCAAATAAAAATTATAAAACTTCCCAAAAGAAAAAATTAAAAAAATTTTAAAATTAAAAAAAAAAAAAATTTAAAAATCAGAAAAAATTTTTTTAAAAAATTCAGACAAACCAACTTAAAGATTCCAAAAACCCAGTTTAAAACAAAAAAAGAAATAAATTAAAAACCCAAATAAAAATTATAAAACTTCCCAAAAGAAAAAATTAAAAAAATTTTAAAATTAAAAAAAAAAAAAATTTAAAAATCAGAAAAAATTTTTTTAAAAAATTCAGACAAACCAACTTAAAGATTCCAAAAACCCAGTTTAAAACAAAAAAAGAAATAAATTAAAAACCCAAATAAAAATTATAAAACTTCCCAAAAGAAAAAATTAAAAAAATTTTAAAATTAAAAAAAAAAAAAATTTAAAAATCAGAAAAAATTTTTTTAAAAAATTCAGACAAACCAACTTAAAGATTCCAAAAACCCAGTTTAAGACAAAAAAAGAAAATCAGTCCCCAAGTTATAACAACCACAATAAAATGAAGGAAATATACTTAAATCAGCTTATGTCCAGTTGATGTATGCAGACAAATCTCAGTAGCAGCAACTCTACTTAAAATGATTACCAGAGATGTAACCAACACAGGTTTTAAAGTTATCAGAAAACCCCCAAGCTAATTAACACTTAAAGGAATTTCAGAGCAGTTTAACAACTAGTGCAGAGCTTCAGACACACACACAAGACAGTTTCAACAGAGCTAGATCTGAGAAATCAGTCCCCAAGTTATAACAACCACAATAAAATGAAGGAAATATACTTAAATCAGCTTATGTCCAGTTGATGTATGCAGACAAATCTCAGTAGCAGCAACTCTACTTAAAATGATTACCAGAGATGTAACCAACACAGGTTTTAAAGTTATCAGAAAACCCCCAAGCTAATTAACACTTAAAGGAATTTCAGAGCAGTTTAACAACTAGTGCAGAGCTTCAGACACACACACAAGACAGTTTCAACAGAGCTAGATCTGAGAAATCAGTCCCCAAGTTATAACAACCACAATAAAATGAAGGAAATATACTTAAATCAGCTTATGTCCAGTTGATGTATGCAGACAAATCTCAGTAGCAGCAACTCTACTTAAAATGATTACCAGAGATGTAACCAACACAGGTTTTAAAGTTATCAGAAAACCCCCAAGCTAATTAACACTTAAAGGAATTTCAGAGCAGTTTAACAACTAGTGCAGAGCTTCAGACACACACACAAGACAGTTTCAACAGAGCTAGATCTGAGAAATCAGTCCCCAAGTTATAACAACCACAATAAAATGAAGGAAATATACTTAAATCAGCTTATGTCCAGTTGATGTATGCAGACAAATCTCAGTAGCAGCAACTCTACTTAAAATGATTACCAGAGATGTAACCAACACAGGTTTTAAAGTTATCAGAAAACCCCCAAGCTAATTAACACTTAAAGGAATTTCAGAGCAGTTTAACAACTAGTGCAGAGCTTCAGACACACACACAAGACAGTTTCAACAGAGCTAGATCTGAGAAATCAGTCCCCAAGTTATAACAACCACAATAAAATGAAGGAAATATACTTAAATCAGCTTATGTCCAGTTGATGTATGCAGACAAATCTCAGTAGCAGCAACTCTACTTAAAATGATTACCAGAGATGTAACCAACACAGGTTTTAAAGTTATCAGAAAACCCCCAAGCTAATTAACACTTAAAGGAATTTCAGAGCAGTTTAACAACTAGTGCAGAGCTTCAGACACACACACAAGACAGTTTCAACAGAGCTAGATCTGAGAAATCAGTCCCCAAGTTATAACAACCACAATAAAATGAAGGAAATATACTTAAATCAGCTTATGTCCAGTTGATGTATGCAGACAAATCTCAGTAGCAGCAACTCTACTTAAAATGATTACCAGAGATGTAACCAACACAGGTTTTAAAGTTATCAGAAAACCCCCAAGCTAATTAACACTTAAAGGAATTTCAGAGCAGTTTAACAACTAGTGCAGAGCTTCAGACACACACACAAGACAGTTTCAACAGAGCTAGATCTGAGAAATCAGTCCCCAAGTTATAACAACCACAATAAAATGAAGGAAATATACTTAAATCAGCTTATGTCCAGTTGATGTATGCAGACAAATCTCAGTAGCAGCAACTCTACTTAAAATGATTACCAGAGATGTAACCAACACAGGTTTTAAAGTTATCAGAAAACCCCCAAGCTAATTAACACTTAAAGGAATTTCAGAGCAGTTTAACAACTAGTGCAGAGCTTCAGACACACACACAAGACAGTTTCAACAGAGCTAGATCTGAGAAATCAGTCCCCAAGTTATAACAACCACAATAAAATGAAGGAAATATACTTAAATCAGCTTATGTCCAGTTGATGTATGCAGACAAATCTCAGTAGCAGCAACTCTACTTAAAATGATTACCAGAGATGTAACCAACACAGGTTTTAAAGTTATCAGAAAACCCCCAAGCTAATTAACACTTAAAGGAATTTCAGAGCAGTTTAACAACTAGTGCAGAGCTTCAGACACACACACAAGACAGTTTCAACAGAGCTAGATCTGAGAAATCAGTCCCCAAGTTATAACAACCACAATAAAATGAAGGAAATATACTTAAATCAGCTTATGTCCAGTTGATGTATGCAGACAAATCTCAGTAGCAGCAACTCTACTTAAAATGATTACCAGAGATGTAACCAACACAGGTTTTAAAGTTATCAGAAAACCCCCAAGCTAATTAACACTTAAAGGAATTTCAGAGCAGTTTAACAACTAGTGCAGAGCTTCAGACACACACACAAGACAGTTTCAACAGAGCTAGATCTGAGAAATCAGTCCCCAAGTTATAACAACCACAATAAAATGAAGGAAATATACTTAAATCAGCTTATGTCCAGTTGATGTATGCAGACAAATCTCAGTAGCAGCAACTCTACTTAAAATGATTACCAGAGATGTAACCAACACAGGTTTTAAAGTTATCAGAAAACCCCCAAGCTAATTAACACTTAAAGGAATTTCAGAGCAGTTTAACAACTAGTGCAGAGCTTCAGACACACACACAAGACAGTTTCAACAGAGCTAGATCTGAGAAATCAGTCCCCAAGTTATAACAACCACAATAAAATGAAGGAAATATACTTAAATCAGCTTATGTCCAGTTGATGTATGCAGACAAATCTCAGTAGCAGCAACTCTACTTAAAATGATTACCAGAGATGTAACCAACACAGGTTTTAAAGTTATCAGAAAACCCCCAAGCTAATTAACACTTAAAGGAATTTCAGAGCAGTTTAACAACTAGTGCAGAGCTTCAGACACACACACAAGACAGTTTCAACAGAGCTAGATCTGAGAAATCAGTCCCCAAGTTATAACAACCACAATAAAATGAAGGAAATATACTTAAATCAGCTTATGTCCAGTTGATGTATGCAGACAAATCTCAGTAGCAGCAACTCTACTTAAAATGATTACCAGAGATGTAACCAACACAGGTTTTAAAGTTATCAGAAAACCCCCAAGCTAATTAACACTTAAAGGAATTTCAGAGCAGTTTAACAACTAGTGCAGAGCTTCAGACACACACACAAGACAGTTTCAACAGAGCTAGATCTGAGAAATCAGTCCCCAAGTTATAACAACCACAATAAAATGAAGGAAATATACTTAAATCAGCTTATGTCCAGTTGATGTATGCAGACAAATCTCAGTAGCAGCAACTCTACTTAAAATGATTACCAGAGATGTAACCAACACAGGTTTTAAAGTTATCAGAAAACTCCCAAGCTAATTAACACTTAAAGGAATTTCAGAGCAGTTTAACAACTAGTGCAGAGCTTCAGACACACACACAAGACAGTTTCAACAGAGCTAGATCTGAGAAATCAGTCCCCAAGTTATAACAACCACAATAAAATGAAGGAAATATACTTAAATCAGCTTATGTCCAGTTGATGTATGCAGACAAATCTCAGTAGCAGCAACTCTACTTAAAATGATTACCAGAGATGTAACCAACACAGGTTTTAAAGTTATCAGAAAACCCCCAAGCTAATTAACACTTAAAGGAATTTCAGAGCAGTTTAACAACTAGTGCAGAGCTTCAGACACACACACAAGACAGTTTCAACAGAGCTAGATCTGAGAAATCAGTCCCCAAGTTATAACAACCACAATAAAATGAAGGAAATATACTTAAATCAGCTTATGTCCAGTTGATGTATGCAGACAAATCTCAGTAGCAGCAACTCTACTTAAAATGATTACCAGAGATGTAACCAACACAGGTTTTAAAGTTATCAGAAAACCCCCAAGCTAATTAACACTTAAAGGAATTTCAGAGCAGTTTAACAACTAGTGCAGAGCTTCAGACACACACACAAGACAGTTTCAACAGAGCTAGATCTGAGAAATCAGTCCCCAAGTTATAACAACCACAATAAAATGAAGGAAATATACTTAAATCAGCTTATGTCCAGTTGATGTATGCAGACAAATCTCAGTAGCAGCAACTCTACTTAAAATGATTACCAGAGATGTAACCAACACAGGTTTTAAAGTTATCAGAAAACCCCCAAGCTAATTAACACTTAAAGGAATTTCAGAGCAGTTTAACAACTAGTGCAGAGCTTCAGACACACACACAAGACAGTTTCAACAGAGCTAGATCTGAGAAATCAGTCCCCAAGTTATAACAACCACAATAAAATGAAGGAAATATACTTAAATCAGCTTATGTCCAGTTGATGTATGCAGACAAATCTCAGTAGCAGCAACTCTACTTAAAATGATTACCAGAGATGTAACCAACACAGGTTTTAAAGTTATCAGAAAACCCCCAAGCTAATTAACACTTAAAGGAATTTCAGAGCAGTTTAACAACTAGTGCAGAGCTTCAGACACACACACAAGACAGTTTCAACAGAGCTAGATCTGAGAAATCAGTCCCCAAGTTATAACAACCACAATAAAATGAAGGAAATATACTTAAATCAGCTTATGTCCAGTTGATGTATGCAGACAAATCTCAGTAGCAGCAACTCTACTTAAAATGATTACCAGAGATGTAACCAACACAGGTTTTAAAGTTATCAGAAAACCCCCAAGCTAATTAACACTTAAAGGAATTTCAGAGCAGTTTAACAACTAGTGCAGAGCTTCAGACACACACACAAGACAGTTTCAACAGAGCTAGATCTGAGAAATCAGTCCCCAAGTTATAACAACCACAATAAAATGAAGGAAATATACTTAAATCAGCTTATGTCCAGTTGATGTATGCAGACAAATCTCAGTAGCAGCAACTCTACTTAAAATGATTACCAGAGATGTAACCAACACAGGTTTTAAAGTTATCAGAAAACCCCCAAGCTAATTAACACTTAAAGGAATTTCAGAGCAGTTTAACAACTAGTGCAGAGCTTCAGACACACACACACAAGACAGTTTCAACAGAGCTAGATCTGAGAAATCAGTCCCCAAGTTATAACAACCACAATAAAATGAAGGAAATATACTTAAATCAGCTTATGTCCAGTTGATGTATGCAGACAAATCTCAGTAGCAGCAACTCTACTTAAAATGATTACCAGAGATGTAACCAACACAGGTTTTAAAGTTATCAGAAACCCCCCCAAGCTAATTAACACTTAAAGGAATTTCAGAGCAGTTTAACAACTAGTGCAGAGCTTCAGACACACACACAAGACAGTTTCAACAGAGCTAGATCTGGGGAGTGGGAAGCACTGAGCAGCCTTTTTGTCCGATTTGGTGAAGTTTCAGCCAGAAACTAGTAGTCCATTGGTCGTTTTGCCTTATTAGGGAGAAGGGAAGTTTCTTTGCTTACCAGTGGGAGTGGGAAGCACTGAGCAGCCTTTCTGTCCGATTTGGTGAAGCTTCAGCCGGAAACTAGTAGTCCATTGGTCGTTTTGGGCCAATTCCTAGCTCCTTTCAGCCCCCTGCTATAAAACACGCTAAACACGCGTTTTCCAGCTTGTACCAACTCAGCACAGATCCTCGTGGTGGCCTGCAGAGTGATCCAAGCAGCAGAGAGCTAAAAGAGTGACTTTCTACCAGATATAAGTATTTTTGTGGCTTTCCCACTGTTATTAAGCTAGCGACTGCATTTCGCCTGTTTTACTGCTACTTTAAGTGATTTCTGCATTTTACACTGTTTATTGCACTTTAAGTTACTAATTGTTGCAAATTGTTTCTGTAGGCTACACACTAAAGTGTGCTAGCCGATTTACAGCATTTATAGCATTTACTGTCTGTTTTTTTCCTTGTCTCTGTAATAAAACAAAAAAATCTCTTGTTTTCCCGCCTTACTGAACTAGAGTAGTCCAGTTTCAGAGTCCTACACAATCATCTCCTCTACAACTGGATATGTAACTGTACAAAGCCACATACTGCCACCCATGAAGCCATTACCTGACCTTTTCTCCCCTTCAGTCTCAGCTGCCCACCATTACAATATCACCCTCGCTCACTACCTTGCATCATCTCTATCACCTCTAGCCTCTTGAACCCACTATTTCACTATTCTTTATCTTCACCTGAAGTTGCCTAACTACCATCTCTGGTTCTAAAACTTCACCAGAACTTGCCTAAATTATTTTTTTCTCTAAACACTTCTACTGACTAAAAACATCTATACTGATTCCTTCTGCTACCAGGTAATGCTTCTCTGCGACTTCCTCTTTACTGAATTTCCACTGGAACTTTAATTCTACAATATTGATTTGTATTATATTCTCATTTATTCTGTCTGTGTCTTAAAACCAGTAACATCGGACTCCACTATGTATGATAGAACCTGCTCATTCAAATTGTGCCATTATTATTATGCATTCTTGCCCATTATAATGTACTCCATTACAATTACTTTATTCATATTGTTTTATTTGTGCATTGTCTTATTGCAACTATTGTATTTTAATACTGTATTTTTCTTGGAGCTTATTGTTCTTTGTATTGCCTCACTGCAACTATTGTATTTTAATGCTGTATTTTGTTTTTGTCTTTGGAGCTCTTCTCTCCGGGCCTCCACTGAAAATGGGCTCACTGTGGCCCAGTGGACTTTCTTGGTAAACAAATGTCAATAAATAAATAAATAATAGCTGCACTCTATTTTTGCTGTTACAGTGGTGTAGGTGTTGGAATTATTGTTTTTGAGGAGAGTAGAGACAACCGGGTTATCTCAAGAGTTTTGATGTTTTGATTGCATAGAGGCAGTTTACTAGTATAATTGTTAGTAATTCCTATTTGTTGAGTTCTGAGTTTTTTGTATACTTGGCACTTGTTTAAAATGTGGCATTCCTGCCATGACTGTTGCAGCATGCACTATACTGATCCAGATGATTTGATTTGACTGTTCTCTTAGCATCTTTGGTATTCCCCAAAAGATTTTTGAGTTTGTCCTTTACATTTTTGAGTTGCACTACATATCGATATTTAGTGCCTTGAGCTATTATTCTGCTATTATTCTGCTATTTATTGATAACAGCCACACTAGTCTACTGGTAGAAATGTATCACTGCTCTATACACCAATAATTGATCACCATTTGCATTGAACTGTGCTGGAATCACAGCAATCCACTGTAGTCTCCAGTGCTCAAGCCCCTCCCCCCAGTTACTTTCTTCTTTCACTTACTAAATACAAATACGCACTCCAGCATGCGTATAAGTTTTTAAGTTCATAGCTTGTTACTAGGCCATTGGCCGAAGAGCTATCTTAAGCCTAGCTAAGCTTACCTCAAATTTACCAAAACGTCCCCCACAAAATCACCTTTAGCTTGAAAACTAACCTACAAACTCAAATTAACCTACTTAGTCGTACAAATAGTTTAGCCTGTGCACATCTCAACAACTTAAATTAATTTAAGGTACTTAGTCACATTTACTTTATCTGTGGGGTTCTCCATCTAATACGTGAACCAACAGACATTATGGAATGTCAACAAACATATTAGCCTTTTGTTGGAAGCCTCTTATTACTTTGTATTTTTAGGAAATGTAGGAACTGCCTCATACTATAACAAACCATTACTTTACACAAACAACTCTGTGAGAGATGGAAATAATTTGCAGGCATCCCATTTACTTAAAACCATACACAGTGAGCATCATGCCCTAACCTTCACCTCTACCACATTCTCAACAAAATCATATTAAAATATCTACCAAATCCTCCTAAATAGCAATAATAGGTCTCAGCAGAAATTTCTCTATGCACATCTACAACATTAAGTCACCAATAATCTGATTGTTCCCAGTCTTGAAAAATAAACACTGTACTAGCAAAAACATCTTCATGATTGATGACTCAGTCTTTAGGCATACAGATTCATCAATAACAAGACAGGGCAAGAATATGGTTACAGTCAGTTACCTTTCAGGTGTCAAGATCCCTAGCTTTATTATGGTCCCAAAGACCATTTTTCAGAGCAAATTTGAGTACAACATAATGGTGGTGTTAAATGATGTAGTAGTGAATAACCTGAGATTTAAAACCTTGAGGAAGAAGCAGAGACAAATGCAGGATAATGCTCTGGTCCTGACTGGAATCCTTTCTTCATCAAGAATGAAGCCAAGATACAATGAAAAGATAACTGGCTTCATCAATTGGCTGACTAGTTCATGTCATTTTAGGGTGATACGGTGTGTGTCAGCATGGGACAAAATGACTGATAGTCCAGCTTGCTTTTCAAGCAATGTCCTGCACCTTTTGTTTAAAGGCTCCTCTGCATACTGCCTAAAGCCTTTGCTGCACATAATGCCTTTTTGCAGGCAGAGCCCAGTTAATGGACATTCCAATGCTGCAAGATCATCAGACTTCAATTTGGACCACATTATGGTGTGTCTTCTCAAGCCCAGATGTCTCAACAATGAAGTGCCTGATCTTGGGGCACACCTGCATTTGGAACATATCCATATTTGTGTAATTACTGAGACTTGGTTTAACTGTAAGGAAATCAGGCACTCCATATCTGTGTTTTGTGCCCACCATGCCTTCAGGCATGATGGTGACTGCAGTGGTGTATCCATATTGGTCAAGGATCATATCACATAGAGACAGATTATTAGACCCCCGCATACAGAGCTCAAAGAACGTCATATCACCATAAATAAGATAAACTACTAATTTGTAGCCTGTTGGAGGATACCCACCATGTCCCCAGAGGTTCATGCTATATTCCAGAAAATATTCAGAGTACTCCCTTTTAACAAGAACTACTTTAACTGCCTCACAATTAACTGGAGCACCTGAGCTCCTAATGTAGTATGTAATGAGAAGTTCTTGGACTTGAATAATACAATTTCCCTGGAGTAGATAGCTAATAAATGCACTAGATGACATAATATTCTAAATATCATCCTCACAGATACAACCTCCATGTGTACTATTACCCTGGTGTCTCCTTATCCTGTTTAGTTGGACCTTAACCTGTGGCCTTCAAAATGTCCAAAGTCTCAACATCTCTTAATTTAAGGGCATGTAATGGGCAAACCTCCTACAGATATATGGGTGAAATCTCAAAATTCATTTACGGCAACATCAGCTCAGATACTGACACAGCAGTCAATTTCACAAAGAAGTTTTATGACCACTTAGACAAATGCATGGAACAGGCAGTCCTAGGCAGATCAGGATACAATGGAAAATTCAAAAATCAACCACCCTGATGTTTTCCCAATATAAATAAACTTTACAACAAGAAAAAAACTCTCTGAATTATACAGCAGATGCCAAACTCCTCATCACAAGTATAATACTTTTTTTTAATCAGGGAACTAAAATATTAGTAAAGCAACTTTTGAACTTAAGGTAACTTCAGAAACCAAGGTTAACTGCAAGTCCTTCTTTAGCTATGTTAGGAAACTAAGGAGCAACACCCAACAATGTTCAGAACTTATCCTAAATGGGACCACCCTCTCCAACTCAATAGACATTACCAATATACTAGCAAACAAGTTTAGTGATAACTTCATTACTGAAATCAGAGCTGCAGCCAGTTCATCTACTACCCACTGCTCTCTGATCTGGTGATCCTCACTCCTCTCCTAAGGAGGCCTGCCATGCCCTGTATGTCCTGCCCTCATGTCTATGTGAGGAGAAAAAAAAAACAATATTTTCTTTTACAAAGTGTAGCAAATGTCTTGTTGCTATAGCAAGCTGCTTGCTGCAAGCTTTAGTACTGACCACAGAACCAGTACAGAAATGAATGTCCTAACTAGCATTCAGAAATGTCAGTACTGAAATGATTGCTGGTACTGCACTATTTACCATTTGTATCTGCTGATGGGGCCCCCTACTGCCTTGTACCTGGGGAGGCTGCCCCCATCACCCGACCCTGACTAGTCTTCTGCTTAAAACATTATTCAAACTCTTCACATCCCAAAATCCTTTATACCCCCATTATCACCAAGAAACAAGTTCTGAAAGTGCTATCAAAGATCAAAAATACTTTTTCTATGAGACCTAACAACATGCCTGGATGTTTAATAAACAACACCAATCTTGCCATCTCTGAAAACTCTTCAGATTGTTTGACCTAAGTGTAGCCCTAACATTTGTTCCTGATTATGGCACACTATAGTGGTAATGCCTAGCCACAGGGAATATGCTAATGAAAATATCATAACTGATTTAATCAGTTATGATACTAAAAATATTATTAGGCTAGACTCTCACCAGTTTGACTTTGTCAAAAGGAAATTCAGCCTATTAAACCTAGTTAACTTCTGTAAGAGGGTCATATGGGCTGTTGACAGTGGATATGCAGTTCACATCACATACCTTGACCTAACCAAAGCATTTGATACCACACCCCGTGTCGAACTGTGAGTAATCAATGTTTTAAATATTGATCCCAGAGTGATAATATGGATAGCAAACTCAGTAAAAGACAGAGCTCACTTAGTTCATGTAGTAACTGCCTCGTCTGAAAGAATGACGACAACAGCAGAGTCCCCAGGCTATGCACTGGGACCCCTCCTTTTCACCATTTTCTTCTCTGATCTCCAAACTGAGAACCAGGACCTCTAGTTAACTAAGTTTGCAGATGATTGTAAACTGGGTGTTATTGTCAAGACCCCCCCTCCGACACCACCTGTACCCACCAGAAATAATTTACACTAGTTAATTCCTGGTGCACTAATAATGGGCTCATATTAAATACTACAAAGCATAGTATAGTTTCATTTGGTAAACATACTCTGCCTTCAACATCTACTACTACTAAACGTAAATGTAGTCAGGGACCTTGGTACTTGGGTTGAGCTCCCTCTCCTTTTATCATCATTTGGCAACTGCAGTTAGAAAATCCTACTTATCACAACTAAAAGCCAAGGGTGCCACATCCAGATCTAAAGATATCATAATTCTTTGCTGTGATTAAACCAATTATAGGGTGCAATTGGCTTCATGATGTACCTCACTTAACAGATCAGACAACTATTGAAGCCCCAGATGTTCCTACTTAAGCCGATTTCTGGCCTACCAACCCTGCACTACCAAGAAATGCTAGAAGCTCTGTATCTTTATTCAGTATTCTATAGATTTGTAGAGGTGATCTGTGCCTCACCTACCATGACATTAGAGACCCTATTGTCACTAATCTCCTATATCTCTGCAAGTCTAATAGCTAAACAAACACCAGAATAAGGGACATAAATCTCCACCAACAGATAAACAGAATGCAATAGACAGATTAACTGTGCAGTGCTGTTACTGGAATAAGCCGTCCCTGCAAGTTAAGCAACAGATACATTACTGAGCTTCAAAAAGAACCTAGATGACAAACGGATGCACACAAATTTACCCTGGATCTAATTGAGCTAGCCCAATTTGAGAAAGGGGGTAAAGACTGAGAGTAAGTATTAGCAAGGGATTGATTGTTGTGAGACTAAACTCCCTTGAAACTGCTAATAATTCCTACTATGGCACTCAAGGTATTTTTCTCAGGCTTAGCGGCCATGATGTCACATTACTGCCATCCCCCCAGAGAAAAATCACCACTTCTAGCCTGTTGGATATGATATAAGCTCAAGACTTTCCATTTGCATTTAATTCACTTTAGTGGACCTGAGAATTAAAGAGCTTGAATGACAATACAACTTCAGGAGCTTGTGTTTACAGCCTTTTTGTCAGTAGAGCCACTGAAAAGAGGCATGATTGGTTACTAATGGAAATTCCCTACTTGGAGTGAAATATTTTAGGGCTGAAAAAGCCCACTTTATTCCTAAGCATTCTATTTCAGTAGCCAAGAACCTACAGTACTCTCCACATTACTAGACTTCTTACTGATGTAGCAGATGGAACATTTGCCCTATTTATCACTTGATACAAGACTGTATCTATGCCCATGCCTATCTCTGACACATCACTATAGATCCAGAGTTGTTTCTGAAGCTACTAAAAATAGTTTTTTTTATACAACATGGACTTTTAATGGTTTAAAGGCTTGTTCTGCTTTATCCATATATTTAATCCTCAAGGAATCCTTAACCTTGGTCAAATTGGTCAAAAAGCATACAATGTCAGCAAAATTTCTGATAATACATTTCTGATAATATCTTGCCAGACCCACAAAAGCCTTAATGTGTTTCTTACTGATTGTCATAGGCCTTTTTTGTAATGCTTCAGTCTTCTCAGACTGTGATTATGCTGTAACAGAGCTGATTATATAACTTAAATCACATTCTTCTGCCATGCCTATCTTCCACTTTGTTGAGTTAGCAATTAGACCAGCTTGATGTACAAAGTCAAAGATGCCTTGGTGTTTACCATAGCTGGCTTTCCCAATCCGTATCAAATATTACCACATCATCTAGATAGGTTGCTGCACATCTTATGTGAATTATTAAAATTTTGTCTGCTATTTTCTGAAATATTGTATGTGCTCCATGGAAAGCAAAAGGCAAAACTCTGTAGTGAAAAGCCAATCAGTGTAAAGAATGCCATTTTCCTTAGTTTCTGGAGCTAATGGAATTACATTTCAGGGATGTCTGCTATATAGTAGTTCAAATGTTGTGGATCACAACTGAACATCGGGGTACTTCTGTAAAAGCAAAAAGGAGGCATGGAGCAATCAGTCCCTCTCTCTCCCATCCATTTGTATAAACTTTATTAACACAGAATTTTAAGTTTTGGAGAAGCATCCAGCTTCCCCATCTGACTGAGGGTAGTATAAAAATGCCCTTAACTGTCTCACTTAAAAAGATGACCGAGTTCATGCATTACTCTGGATATGAATGGGATACCTTGGTCAGTAAGAATTTCTTAGGGAATTCATACTGTAGGAAAAAGTGGTACTAGTTCTTTTGCTGTGGACTTTGTATTCAATCATCATAGGGTTACTGTCTTAGGAAACTTTTGTTGCTTATTCAATAATTATGAAGATATATTGATGGCTTTTAATCCATCTCACAAGTGTAACTATTTATTTGATTTGATTTGACTTTTGTTTGCTGATTAGGGTACAGCACTCATTTTGATGGGCCAGTTTCAGTGTGGAATAAAACAAAAAAAAAATACAATGCAATGAAAAACAACAATGCAATGCAGAGAAAAACAGGTACAGATTCATATGATATACACAATGGATGTGACTATGAAAGAGTTCTTAAAACAAGGGTTGAGTACTATTGTTTGACATTCTGTGCCACTTGTAGAGATATTCTATATGTCTTTCTAAATGCTAGGTCAGTGAAATTTAGCTAAATCCTAGTCTTATCCATCCCTGAATGATCACTCAAAGTGCTAACTGTATTGTAAATATTCTAAAAGGCTTCAGAACTAACAATTGGTTCAGTATCTGTCTTTATCTTTGATTAGCCTATAGGGCAGGCTACTTGTTAGTTTAATATATGGGTATAAAATGGAGCTGTTTTTTATCCTATCTACACTAGACATATACTATCGAGCTCTGATTTGTGTATTATCTTCTCACAGTGCCTTTTTGAAATGTATATAGCTCCCCCTGAGGTCAGCCAAGTCAGCATTACTTTCTTTAGTATTCTAATATAAAGTGGAGGTTGCGGTCTTTTCTCCTGCACATATAGGTACAAGTCTTTCCACTTCATCTTGTTATTCTGCTAAAAATAGTAACTCATGAAAATATTTTTTTATTCCAGCAGATGTACTGCTAAAGTACAGCTACATAAGTAAACTTACCACAACAGTAAATGTTCAAATCACCACTTCTGCAGAAGCCTAAGCTGTATGGGATTATATCCTCCTAAGGATATAACATACAGCCAACTGTTAATGCTTCAGGGCACTTTTCACATGCCCAAACTTTTAAACAGCTTAAGCTGAGCTGGTTAACAGTCACAATTGGGAGCCAATCACTGCAGAGCTTTCATGCCAACAAATTAAAGGGAGTGAGGTTACAGCCCAGAGAAGGACAACGCTAGGGGAAAAAAACATAAATGTCCACATCCTGGCATATAAACAAACAAAAAAGGGGAGTGGAGAGAGGGAACAGCTACTGCAGCAGTGATCATTCAAACATATATTGTTATGCTAAGTTTACTTACACAACTGTAATATGTCCTTCATAAGGACTACTGCTGCAATAGTGTAAACTGTATAGGTAGATTACCATAGCTTTCATAGACTGGGAGGAGCATTGATGAGGGTCCAGGAAGCCCCTGAGAATAGTCTTGGCAAAGTCTGTCCTACATATGGAAAAATAATTTAGTTATGCTGCTTCTAAATAACTTCTAGAATCCACTGCTTTCCAAAAAATACAGATGATGTCAAGGTCCTGATAGAATAAGCATTGACCCTGCCTAGAATAGTTTTGTTCTGGTGGGTATATCAAAAATGTAATAGCATGAGACAACCATTTGGAAATAGCCTGTTTTGACAGCTGTTGCCCATTTTCTTACCTTCACAAGAAAAGAACAACTGATCAGAAGTTCTGGAAGATTTTGTTCTGTCAAAATAGCACCTGAGTTGTCTGTGAACATCTAAGTAATGGAATATCCTTTCTCCCTCACTTTTAGGTACTGGCAAAAGACAGAGAGATGGATAGTGTGGCTTAAGGTAAAATCAGATACCATTTTAGGCATAAATGAAGGATTATTTGCTTATTTGACTTGTTTCTGCCTGACTAGTGCTGATCTCTGTCTGCATTTGATTTTTACACCCATCCAACTGTTGTACTCTTAAAGTTGGTGGCTTTTGAGTTTGCCTGCCCTTACCATTAATCTAATTTTGAACAGTCCTCCCAGTCCCATCTCATCAGCTCATTCTGCTGAGTACGGAGAGAGCAGTTGGGAAGGCCCACACCCTTACTCACTTAAACTTGAATAATCTTCTGTTTCCTCCCTTCTCACTTACTAAGAAAACAAATTGCACTTTATTCAGCTACTTTTACTGTATATGTGCTTCTTCCTACTTTATTAGATTACTTTGATTTTTGTTGCTTGTTCTTAAAAGTGTTCATTTGCATTTATTACTGCTTGTTAGTTGCCTGATTCAATTGTAACTGTTATTCTAAGCTTCTTAGTTTTGATTTAAGAACTTGGGCTTCAAACTAATTATCTTACATAAGGAAAGTTTGCAGCCTACACTCTTGTGGCAGGAGAAGGATGTAAATCCTTCTAAGTTGGGAATTGCTGGTTGAAGGCTTATTGTGTCTATTATTCTAAAAGTGTCTTGGTTCTGCTTTAAGCACTAGGGCTTCATGCCAGTTACTTTACATTAAGATGTTTTTGTGTTCTAAACTCTTGTGGGAGGAGAGGGTAGTCTCTGCCCTTCTGAGCTGGAAATTACTGGTTGCAGATTTATTGTGCATGTTATTCTAAGTGCCTTTCTTCTTGTTTAAGCTCAATTAATCAGAGCTGCTCTGTTTTTGGCATCCTTTGTCAGAGGTCTAGAGTGTTTCTGCTTGAATCCAGGCCATCCAAAGCTAAGAACAAGAAATTAAGCTTATTTTGAGTTTGAGCTGCACTTTTCCATCTGTATTTTACTGTTTTATTACATTAATCTGTGCCTTTTTGATTGTTTTTTACTGTTTGTGTCTGCTTATTACCTACACTTGTTTTGCATTGAACTATTGCTTAGTTAGCATAGACTAGATCCAGATTTGCTGAATCTAGCCTGTTCTTCATACACCTGAACTCAAATCCAGCCATGTAACATTAAGAAGGGATCCCATGTACTCTTGTGGCAGAAAGGTATGGATATAGCCTTGTCTGAGCTGGCGATTTCTGGAGGAAGGATCATTGTGTGATTTCCTATTAGCATACTAACTTAAAACTGTTTAATTTTACGGCTGTATATATGGCTCGCTTTTGCACATAGCTGCACACCATGCAATGGGGGTTAGTGGTGCTTTGTATAGATGCAAACGCCTAGAAATAATTTTTCCTAGACACCAGTCAATAAAACCCTCCCAGGTTCACTGCTGCTCTGCAGGAACTCAGTTGAGCACTGAATAGCGCCTCCCCACTTTCCATCCATGTTCTTCTATAGAATAAGTAATTTTGTTAATCCCAGAGCAATATCTGATCTAATTTGCCCTCTCAGAAATTAGTACTTAAGAATTACCTGCTACTATGGACAGTCAGTTTCCCAACATTTCTACAGCCAGCTTGATTGACAGAGCCTTCCTGAGGCAATGTAGCAATTGCCTCACATATACTAACAACAACTTGTTCCTAAAGCAAACAAATACTGTATATGAGAGATGTAACTATACTATGAAACTAGAATAAGTCCTCTCGTGTAACAGTAAACAAGACATCAAGCAGGTTGTTAGCACACTCATCTCTACACTTACAAAAGGTAAAGTCAAGACACATAAATCCACATACATGGAGATACTCACTAAGAGCCTACCAAAAACACCAGAGATCTCCCAAGTGCAAACAACCTACACATACCAGCACATACATACATACAAATATTTCAAGCATGGGCATTAATGCCTTTCTAGCTTGCCGATATACTAAAACACTAGTTCCCATAATAAGTGTCCAGGCTGTTCTTGAAAATATCTGAAGTAGTACTTGCTTTAATGTAATTTGGTAGTCTGTTCCATGCATCAGCTACTCTGTAGAGAACCAGTTAATACACTTCTCATTCCTATAGAATCTTCTACATAGATTGTCTAATGATTCTCTAGTACTTTTTGATAACCCAAAATATTTGCAGAGGTAGATGTCTCTAAATGCCCTAAACACATGAATAAGATCTCCTCTTAGATATCTGTAAGAGACACTGTACAAGTTCAGATATTTTAGTCTTTCATAATAATTTAAATTTTCACATCCATGGATGCCCTTGGTATATTTCCACTGTATTCTTTCCAGTTTACTCATGCTTGTTTTCTTATAGGGTTTCCATATTGTTATTCTATACTCAAGTTTGGGTCTAATGTAACTAACAAGCAATCACTTCATCATTTTTGATTTCCTAGACTTTATACATCTTTTTATACAACTATCATTAACCAATTGGTTGATATGATTAAAACAATGCATAGCTGGATCTACCCATATACCAGGTCCTTAAATGAGTCTACAGTTTCAATCACTGTGTCCTGTACTAAATATTCACCTTTCAGTTTATGTCTCCCAAATCTCATATGCTTAGTTTTCATGAATTTATCATCATATTATTCTTCTGTGCCCAAGTGATCAATTTAGTCAAGTTCTTTTGCAGACATGCCTTATCTGTAACACATGTAATCAGTTTACCCAATGTCAGGTCGTCTGCATATAGACAGTAGAGCACCTCATATGAAAAAATTAGGTCCAAAAAATATAATCTAAACAAATAAGGGCCTAGGACAGAGCCCTGTGAGATACTCTGTCTGTAACCATGGATTTCACCTGTCCATTTGGGGTATGATACTTGCTATGTCCTATTTGTAAGCCATGCAGCTATCCATCTTATCAAGAGTACATCAAAAGCTAGTTGTTCTAGTTTATTGATCATTGTTTTGTGTATGACCCTGTCAAATCCTAAAGGAAAATCTATATAAATTACATCACAGCACACGTTTTCATTCATAGTTGTTATTATATTGTTATAGAACATCATGTTACAGGTGGTAATGGATGTATTCTCAACATATGCATGCTGATATATGGTTTCAAGTTCCAACCTATCCAATTCTGACAATAACTTATCCAATATTACCTTCTCCATTATTTTTTCACAACATGAAAGTAGACTTAAGGGTCTATATGACTCTGGGTTTGTCCTACTCCCCTTTCCCTTAAAGACAGGTTTAATAAGCACGTCTCCAATCTTGAGGAATCTCCCCATATTTATATGACCTAGTGAATAATAGATATAATGGTACCATAAGTTCTTGATGAAGTGTTCTCAAGTCATTGTTACTAATTCTGTCTCCTCCCTGTGCTTTGTTTGGATCCAGTTTGCCAAGTTCTTTTTCAATATAACCTACTTTGATTCCAGTATTTGGGGTTACCCGGATAGGACAACTTATCACCCCTTTTGTGGAGCAAAACTGTTTCGCATAAGATTTTGTAAATATATCTATAATCTGCTGTTTATGAGAATAAAGTTTGGAATCTGCACACAGTTTATCAATTTTTATGTCTTTACTCCTTCCATAATTTATATATCTATAAAAAGGTTTCCTATTACGCTTAATATCATTGTATACATTTTCTTCAAATTTTCTTAATCTTGTCTCACACTATGCTTAACCTGTTTGTCCAGCTTGTTTATTTCAGTTTTCAAAGTTGTAGTTTGACCTCTCTTACATTTCTTATATTTTTTTTCTCTCACCTAAATTATATATCTTATTCTTATGGAAATATATCCCCCTGATGCTGTATGCCTAGATTCTGATGTTAAACATTTTTTTTGATATTTTGCACTCAAACAATTTCTCTTTCAAAACTTTTCACATTCAATTTGCATTTTTTCCACTGAACACCTTGCTCCAGTTAGTTTTACATAGTAACTGTTTGCTTCCATATAATCAGTAATTAACCTTCTGTGCATTGGTTTCGATTTCAGTTTGGCAGAATTATCTAACAAAAATTAACCTTTATAAACCAATCATCACTGTACATCAATGGTGGTAAAACTTGACTTGAAGAAACAATAAAGCAAGAGATTCAAGACCTTGAACCATTAAATAATTGTGATAGAACAGATTATGTGCTATTTCCACAGATTTCTGATTCATATTCTTAAGTGAGTTCCAGAGAAAGAAATTTCTTGTGGACCAGTTCTGGACCTTAGTGAACCAATTTGTGGTAGTACCCAAGTTCAAAATGTTGTCACTTTGCAACTTGTTAACCATAATTCCCTGTTTGAGTTTTCTAGTAACCTTAGATTAAAAAGTTGCATATCATCTTAATGTTTACTGTGTCTGAATCAAATTAACAGTTTTCTGATGCATTACCCTTTGGGCTACCTACTGCCAGAAGGGTGGTCAAAAAGTGTCTGTATCCTACTCCAGACTGCAGGGTATTTACATTTTCTTTATTTAAATTACTTACTTATCTTTGCAGAGTCATTTTCAAAGTAACATTGGATAAGGGGTCTCCTACACAGGCTGGGATTGCAAGAGAACATTCACAAGTCTTTTCTGACTCTTCTTACAAGATTGTTTTCCTGGAATGCCTCCTGGACACCTCATTTCATAGAGCTTTTCTTCCATGGGAAAAAAATAATTCTATATTTAGATCTATTTGTGACTTTTCCACACATACTTCTATCTCAGTAAGGGAGTTCATCAGAATTCTGGGTCTCATGGCAATTTATAATACTCATGATATCTCTTGCAGGACTCCATATAAGAAAGACCCAATAGTACTTGAAATCTCTATGGCCCCAGCATCAACACTGACTTTTTTGATTACAATTTTGGGATTTTGTGAAAAGGGAGATTATGTGGTAGAGACCCCACATATTTCATCTTCTTCATTTCCTATTCTTCCCTCCTGCTCCAGCACAGCCAGTCACAACAGATGCCTCAGACTTTCCTGAGGATCATTGTCTGTGGGAATAAAAAGTGCAGTGTCTTTGGAACAAAAATGACAGACCAAAACACATAAACATAAAAAAGATGTTTGCTCTTATGAATTCTCTTTCAATCATCTGTGGTCCCTGGGACTCCTACAAGTGTTTACACACAACGCCATTATGATGTGGTACATAAACAAGCAAGGAGTAACCAAATTACTGTCTATGCAAACTAGCCATAGTTGCCTGGGATATAGCTTTTCAGCTCAATCTCACACTGCATGCATCTTACATATAAGCAAAACCGTATGGAAGTTAAGCAGAGCAAGACCTGGACAAACCCTCACAAAGGGAAACTAAATCAGAGGGTTTTCTAAAATTTGATCAATCTCTGTGGAACACCTCAGGTAGATTTTGTTGCCACTGCTGTAAACAATCAGTTGGCAAACTTCTGCACCTGGATTCCATGCAAGAAAGCCTGCAAGACAGATGTGTTTTCTTTTTCTTGGAGAGAAATGTTCTGTTATAGTTTTCCACCAATTCCAGTAATTTCCAGGGTAATTCCAAAAATTTAGAAGGACTCCCTGAAGGTAATTTTGGTGACTCCATTCTGAAGCAATCACCAGTGACTCTCTCTTCTGAAATGGCCAGGGGCAATTACCACAAACTTCCTCACAGAATCGATTTACTGTGGTTATATGACTATTTGATAATTTCTGATGGTATTACAGACATTCAGTATTATGAACGTTTGACTATATTAAGTGGTCCCATATATACATATACATATACATATGTGTGTGTGTGTGTGTGTGTGTGTGTGTGTGTGTGTATATATGTGTGTATATATATATATATATATATATATATATATATATATATATATATATATATAGATATATATATATATATATATATATATATATATATACATATACATACACATGTACATATGCGTACATACATATCCATATACATATACATATACATATAGAAACAGACAGAAAGAGGTGGAAAGAAATTACAGTATCTGGAGAAAACACATCCAGAACATGAGGATAACAATAGCTCAGGACTGAGAGTGAACTTTGAAACCAGTAAGGTACAAGCCTTATCCACTGTGTCAGCAGGTGTCACCCTGTGTATTGTTGGAATAAAATGGTATTACAGTAGACCATATATGTGGAACTTCTATAGGAATTATCCAGTTTGCAGAGCTGGCTTTAGAGAACAATATCGTTTAGCTATATTACTGTACAGTTGCAAATAAGTAAACATGTTCATAAATACATAAAAGTGGGTCAAGTATTTGAGTATACGTATGCCACACAAATATATGTTTTTATTTTTTCTTTAGACTTGTTAAAATATATTAGATATTACCATTAGATGGGGGTTGGTATAGTGGTTAAGGTGCTTACTTCATAGACACAAGGCAAAGAGTTTGATTCTTACCTTTTAGTTTTGGAAATTTGGCCAGGCTTAAGAAGGCCCACAGGGTAGATATCATAGTAATAACCTATGAATTAGTGCTTACGAATGTGCATCAGGTGGGATATGCTTCATGGAACATTTATGTCAGTCACTGCATGCTTGTTTAAGTGGTAAAATAGCAGTTTAGTTAGAAGACACTAGCCTAATGAACAAAAGAAGATAAAATAGATGAATCTAGTAAAAGCAGAATAACAAAACCCTCAACAGAACTTAATCTCTTGCACCAAGATTTAATTGACAAACTGAATTTGTTTTCCCTGAAAAAAAAGTTAAAAAAATTACTTAAATTAGGTCTTTTTTATCGTTTTTTCTATTAACAACTGTTGCAAAAGCAACCTACATAGTACATGCATTTACAAATTAATTTATATTTCTACCTTAATAAATATGGCATGCTCCTTCACATACATCTTTATTTTCAGATGAATAAATATCAGTCTTATAACCTAAGATTTCCTGTTTTCTAGGAAGGGATTCAGAAAAATGTGTAATGCCATGACTCAATGCTAAATATCAAAGATGTCAAAGTGAGACGTGACCAAATGCTGCTTAACAATATGAAAGGATTAGAATAGCCCTGGTATGACAGGAAAACTAATGCACAGTAACTTAGAGCAGCTGCATTACATGCAAAAGATAAGCTGAAGAACTGTAGTTAAGTGGCCATATTACAGCTGGGCATACAACTAATGTGACAAAAACAGTGAAATAGTATGCCATAGGCTATGTGCTTTCACATTCAGAGTGGAGCACCTCACAGCTGCAATATAGGCACTATTAGCAAGTCGCAGAAAGCTGGCACACCTCACGGCATCATATAAATGAGGAGAAAAGGGGGAGATAGTAAATTGAGAAAAGTGTCAAGAAAAAGTTTAGTAACATTCACAAGATTAACAAGAAGACAAGATATGTGGCAGGGAAAAGGACAGTTTTGGGTCAGGTGTCCAGCTTATTTTTATAAAGAAGATGAAGAGAAGGTGATTATAACAAGGAGTTTATGTGAGAATGATAAAGGGCATAGGGAATGTAGCAGTAACAGCAACAGCAAAAGAAGTGTGAAATGCAGACAAAACAACAGGGGTAGTATAGAAACAAAAAAGGTAGTAAGAGTTTGAGATGCAGGCATACAGAGAGAAGACAACTGATGACAAGGAAAACTGGACTACAAGTACTATATGGAGAGCGACACATAAGCAAGGGATGCACCATGATCAGGATGGGTGGGGCACAGAGGGCCTGTCTAACTAGCCCAAAGGAAGTGCCATCCAGTTGTTAGTCACCAGCATGGCTGAGACCATATTCAGACTCTCGTACTGGCAGCCCAGTGTTCAGGGATGGCTGGTCATGTGACTATATCTGCCATATAAGGAGGGGCTGTCTGGGCCCTGTGCAGAAGTGCAGCTGACAGCACACCTCAGACATGACTAATACCTGTATCTGATGCCACTTGACCAAGAAGGATCCTTCCTGGTCACTCTCAGTTGAGCAATCTCCAGCACCCCTATCAATAAATGTCCATGGAGGCCATCAGCAAACCCTTCTGGTCACTTTTATGAGCGTGACCTTCATCTTCGTATTTAGAGGCAGGACAGGTAACACAGCATCAGGTACATTGGCTGCAGCAGACTCATTTAGCTGCTGTAACTCTACATCCTACACCACAGGTAAACATGGTGGAGGAGAAGATAAACTATAAAGAGAAAAAAACAAATGTGTGAGATGAACAGGATTGCAATCACATATGATAAAGCTGAATATAATATACATACTGCAACACCTGGACACCCTGTCAGACCTCCTTAGACAGGTCCCTCTGTTAAAGGTTATCTATATGTCTGTTACAAAAGAAACAGGGACTACTCACTGCTCAGTACAATGTGAAAGAGAAAACAGCATAAAGGCATAGTGGGTGGAAGTCATCCTGACAGAGAACATAACATAAGGACATGTCAGGTTATTTGACAGATGGGGAGGGAGTACACTGTTTCTTATGTGCACAGACTGCAAGACATTTTACATGGGAAACAATGGCTCCTGTATATAAAACTCAACATGACCATGTGGAGAGATGGCGGTGAGAGACACAGGATGTGCACAGTACCATTAGCCATTAGCACAGTACTGCAAGAAGATGGGTAGTGTTAACTTGCTTATTACTGCTATCATTATGGGAAAGGGTGGGAATGGACACACCAAAATTGCAGTCAGGTTTTTGGCCACCAAATAGAGGGAGGTGGACAGTGCCGAGACATAGGGGTCAGCCAGGTACAGTTATACATACAATGACTCTCATATGCAATCCTGAGTTGTACATGCCATGTCATAGGCTCAAGACAATGCCAACATCTTAAACAGTTCAGTACTCAGATCAGAGATGTGTTAATGTAAGCCCTATCCACAAATGGCACAATACTTGAAAAAGGTAAAACTTACAAGGCTTTCCAGGACTAAGTGTGACAGGAAATGGTGCAGCACATCAGTACTGTGAGTGGCCGTAATAGGACAGTAGTACAGGTGCATCATAAGTTCACTGATATATACCTTATACCAAAGCCAAGGCGTAGGATATCAACAGGAACAGGTGGAACATTTTTGTTAATGCTGTGTGGGATAAGTAAAAGAACCTTCATACCTAGTGGTGGCTAGGATGTGGGAGCTGGTCTGCTCCTCTGTTCTACAAGAATGATGGAGTTGCAACTGCAACAACCAGCACAGCAAGATATGTATGTGCCCATATGCTAGTCATATAGGTGGCCTGTACCACTCTGCGTGCCATAGGTTGTGGGGAATGAGGTATGTCCTCAAGTACTGCCAAAAGTATGTGATCTTTATGTTTCACTGGTGGAAGGTTGAACACAACAGTCAGAATATGTCTAAGACCAACAGGTCAGCTGTGGCTGATGATGATGGCACTATAAACATGCCAGTCAGATGACACAGATGCACTGTCAATAAATGTTGACATTGGGAGGTCTGCACAAATTTCCCCACATATGAAATGATGGTGGAGGGGCAGGCTAAATCTTCAGGATCACCAGTGTTTAGTGTTGGATGTCCTGTCATTGTAAGCCCTACCTAGGCTACACAGGAAGCAGCACAGTACATCAGCCACACAGCCAGCAATACATATGCACACCCACCACAGGGGAGGGGCATGTAAGCGGTCATCACCACCATGACTCCATTTCATTCTCTGACCCAGGTGGTATACTTGTCATCAATCAACAGATGCACAGGTCAGTGATCACACACCATGGTAGGGACAGTGAACATGCTATATGGCCTGCTTGGGGATGTCCAACCACTTTTGGGGTTAAAGGACAAACTGCAGCATATGGAGAATGACATGAAATGTAAGGAAACAAAGCAGATATAGAATCTAAGCACATGGAAAGTGACATGAAATATAAGGACATGGAGTAGACATGGAATATAAGGACATAGAATAGACATGAAATATAAGGACACAGAGCAGTCATGGAATGTAAAGCCATAGAGCAGACATGAACTATAGGGATATAGAGCAGTCATGAAATATAAGGGCAGAGAGCAGACATGCTTGCTGTGGTCCTTATCAGCCCACATGATGTCTACTGGTGCATCATGAGGATACCAGCATTTGCCACCATAATCTTGCAAAGGCCTAGTTTTGTAATGGACAGTCACATGCCTGCATACCTCTCAACCTCTTAGGGTAAAAAGTCAGGACAAAACCATAAATAATGGGGGGATGAAGGCACAAAAATATGAACATTTTTTAAATATTGTGCTTATAAATTCAGAAAGTTGATAGAGTAACAGGATTTCCATTAGCCTGAATTTTCTAAAGGGTATGTCTGAAACTGAAATGGCTGTCATTATTTTTCTGGCTTCCAACCTCAATGAGTTGCTAATCATTTGCCAGGAAAAATAAAAATGTTTGAGAAACAGACCAAAAATATGAGGCAAAAAACTGGACAGTTGAGAGGTATGCATGCCTGGCATATGCAGATGGCAAACACAGTTTTGGAAACTAAATCACTGAAAGCTCTTAGAGTTTCTATTGCACATATGGCACATATGGCTACACTGCAGAGATACCTCAGAGTTCCACATTATTCCTATCACCTATTTTCCTTCTGAGTGACACACCTAGCCATGACTATCCTTGGGGTCATGAACATTATCCACTTATTGGCTCCCCACATGAGGACCCACATTGAGTTCCCATACATACATACCTTTCAAAGTGCTACATTATCCCTGTTACAACATGCATCTAACCTAGACACCGCAAGGTCATGTAGTACACATGGCCAATGTTTGTGACATGGAAGGTCCACTCCAACACCAGAGAATGTCATACACCTCTCCCCAAATGCTACCACCTGTGTGGCTACCACATCCACATCCCATGTCCGTTGCACATATTGTAGCATTATTGCTACCTGTCACTGTGCCTCACCTCACCAGTGAAAACGATGATGATGAATGTGCCCTGATCACACCGTTGACCTGTATGAGTAGGGCAGAGTCTGAGGCACAACATGGGAAGTTGATGCACTGTAATATATGGTGTAGGTATATTAATGCCTGCATCTATTCAGTTCTGTGTTGCCTTTGTTATGTCAAATAGCTGTGGACCAGATGCCACCTCTTTGCCACTCCTGCAATGTACTGTACCTGCCTCTTTTCTCACATACCCTCTTTGCTCAATTAGTCCTTCTGTTAAGAATATCATACCCTATTGTAATGTTTCCAGATTGCAGATGCTTCTGTATAAACATATTGTGTGATATGGTGCACATCACAAATAACCGCCTTCAAGTCCCAAGTGTGCATTGCAGTACATCACCAGATATTTTCAAGCAAGAGAAGTGTATCATCAGGAGTCTGAACACATGTTTAACAATGTTCTGTGTGTCAGTGTGTGTGTGTATGTGTGTGTGTGTGTGTGTGTGTGTGTGTGTGTGTGTGTGTGTGTGTGTGTGTGTACATGTGTAAGCATGTGTGAGCGTGGGTGTGTGTGTGTGTGTGTGTGTGTGTGTGTGTGTGTGTGTGTGTGTGTGTGTGTGTGTGTGTGTATGTGTTTTCTGCCATCCTGGCCATGGTCTTGGGGTTTTGTTTGAGTGTCATCAGGCATTGTTCCAAAACATATCTTGCATCACCTTCACGCAGACACACACACACACACACACACACACACACACACACACACACACACACACACACACAGAAAACACTGGGCACCATTATGAAAGATTAAACTGCTGCATATATCCATGGGAACAGCATATCCTGTCATATGTGACTGTCAATGTGTGGACCTATCAACAAGGAAATTCGGTGGGAAGTTACTCCTCACAAAATCCTGATAGAGGTCACATATGTCAGATATACTGCTCATGATCACTGCCTGGATGATGCACAGACACACTGCATATAATGCATTGCATATTGCACACGGCCTGGCAGATGAAGAAGTGAAAGCCCTTCCAGTTGATACTCCTAATGTCATAAGGTGCAGGTAAGATCTTGATGGCAATGTAGATGTAATCAGTGACATTAAGAATCTCATGTAAATAGCCTATGCTACAGAATACCAGCATAATGGTGGCTGTCTCTGCTACTGCCCAAGAAAACCATATGTGCTCCTCCACATGCTGCAATTTTGCTTTAAGGAACTACAGTACGATCCATAACGTAATGGAAATGGCATAGGGGTTATCCTGAAGGAACAGTATGCTAAGAGTGTTTTGGAGGTGAAAAGAGTGTCAGATAGAGTGATGTTTATGAAGCTGGAAATTGACGGTGTAATGATGAATGCTGTTAGTGCATATGCTCCACAAGTTGGGTGTGCGATGGATGAGAAAGAAAAATTTTGGAGTGAGTTGGATGAAGTGGTGATGACTGTACCCAAGGGTGAGAGACTGGTGATTGGAGCAGATTTCAATGGGCATGTTTGTGAAGGGAACAGAGGGGATGAGGAAGTGATGGGTAGGTGTGGTATTAAGCAAAGGAAGGCAGAAGGTCAGATGGTAGTGGATTTTGCGAAAAGGATGGACATGGCTGTGGTGAATAGCATAGGGTGACATACAAGAGTAGAGGAAGATGCACGCAGGTGGATTATATCTTATGTAGAAGGGTCAGTCTGAAGGAGATTGGTGACTGTAAAGTGGTGGCAGGGGAAAGTGTAGTTAGACAACATAGGATGGTGGTTTGTAGGATGACATTGGTGATCAAGAAGAGGAGGATAAGTGTGAGGGCAGCACCAAGGATCAAATGGTGGAAATTGAAAAAGGGTAATTTTGAGGTCGAGTTCAGGGAAGAGTTAAGACAGGCACTGGGTGACAGTGAAGAGTTACCGAATAGCTGGGTAACTACAGCAGAGCTAGTAAGAGAGATGGCTAGAAAGATGCTTGGTGTGACATCTGGAAAGAGGAAGGAGGACAAGGAGACCTGGTGGTGGAATGAAGAAGTACAGGAGAGTATACAGAGAAAGAGGTTGGCGAAGAAGAAGTGGGATTGTCAGAGAGATGAAGAAAGTAGACAAGAGTATAAGGTGATGAGGTGCATGGCAAAGAGAGAGGTGGTGAAGGCTAAGGATAAGGTGTATGAAGAGTTGTACGAAAGGTTGGACACTAAGGAGGGAGAAAAGAACCTGTACCAATTGGCTAGACAGAGGGCTAGTAAAGATGTGCAGCAGGTAAAGATGATAAAGGATAATGAGGGAGAGTGTGTTGAGCAGATGGAAAGAGTACTTTGAGGGGCTGATTAATGAAGAGCATGAGAGGGAGAGAAGGTTGGATGATGTGGGGATAGTGAATCAGGAAGTGCAACGGATTAGCAAGGAGGAAGTAAGGATAGCTATGAAGCGGATGAAGAATGGAAAGGCTGTTGGTCCAGATGACATATCTGTGGAAGCATGGAGGTGTTTAGGTGAAATGGCAGTTGAGTTTTTAACTAGATAGTTTAATGAAATCTTGGAAAGTGAGAGGATGCCTGAGGAATGGAGAAAAAGTGTTTCGGTACCAATTTTTAAGAATAAGGGTGATGTGCAGAGCTGTAGTAACCAAAGAGGGATTAAATTGATCAGTCACAGCATGAAGTTATGGGAAGGAGTAGTGGAAGCTAGGTTAAGAAGGGAGGTGATGATTAGTGAGCAGCAGTATGGTTTCATTCCAGAAAAGGGTACTACATATGCGATGTTTGCTCTGAGAGTGTTGATGGAGAAGTACAGAGAAGGTCAGAAGGAGTTGCATTGTGTCTTTGTGGACGTAGAGAAAGCATATGACAGGGTGCCTAGAGAGGAGTTGTGGTATTGTATGAGGAAGTCAGGAGTGTCAGATAAGTATGTTAAGAGTGGTACAGGATATGTATGAGGGTAGTGTAACAGCGGTGAGGTCTACGGTGGGAGTTACGGATGTGTTTAAGGTGGAGGTGGGATTACATGAAGGATCAGCTCTGAGCCCTTTCCTATTTGCAATGGTGATGGACAGGTTGACAGATGAGATCAGACAGGAGCCCCCGTGGACTATGATGTTTGCAGATGACATTGTGATCTGCAGTGCGAGTAGAGAACAGGTGGAGGAGACCCTGGAGAGGTGGAGATATGCTCTAGAGAGAAGAGGAATGAAGGTCAGCAGGACTAAGACAGACTATGTGTGTGTGAATGAGAGGGAGGATAGAGGAATGGCGCGGATGCAGGGAGTAGAGGTGGTGAAGGTGGATGTGTTTAAATACTTGGGATCAACAGTTTAGAGTAATGGTGAGTGTGGAAGAGAGGTGAAGAAGAGCCTACAGGCAGGGTGGAGTGGATGGAGAAGAGTGTCAGGAGTGATTTGTGACAGACAA